>NW_019214201.1:210057-305822 GCF_002532875.2 Varroa jacobsoni | reverse complement strand
ATATGCTCTCCGAGCCTGCAGGCTTACATGGAACTTAATCACCCAAATATATCTGAAAAACTCATATGGTTATATATGATTGCGGTACAGCATGGTTACTGGCAGCAACGTGTAAGTAAACGAAAAAACATACACAAAAAAAAAACAATGGGAATTCAGTGCATATTTTTAAACGAAAAGGTTCTTTCGTATTGAGCGTTTGCGACATCGGTATTTAACAACAGGTATAATTGTCATTTTGTCAGTGCTATACTATATTTATGTAATTTAGATAGAGCACAGATTTAGTTAGTAATTAATTAAAAATCGTTCATTTCGCTCAGAAAATGGATGCAATAGGTTTTATAGAGGAATGATATAGTATGTATAGTACTAGTAGTGGTATGTATAGTATAGTAGTATGTATAGTAGGTATAGTAGTAACGTACATTAAATCAACGTACGAGAACGATCGAGTTGTTGTAACTCGCTAGTGAATCTCAGTGAAAGTTCTAGCCGCTATAGTACGAATGTATAGTTATGGGATACTGTTAGGCGTAGGTAACCCAGACAAAACAACTGCTACCCCATTGTGCATCACATAAACACCAACGGTTATTTGCCATAGAGATAAGGTTAGCAAAAAGGTTCGATTTACTATTGCGCTTCTATGGCTTTTCTCCCATCGAAACATCATATGAAACATGATAAAAACAATATTGAAAAGGTGATACTACCACTTGCTTTACAAATATCTAAATTAATAGATAAAATAATAAAAAGTAAGTAAGTGTTAAGCGAAAATCTAGCCCGTGCTGGCCACTTCTTTGCCCTTGCTATGTTCATAACATCCTGATTTATTAGGGCCTCAATTGAAAATGACAGCGTTACACATGAATAAGAATATGCGGTATTAAAATGACACGCACTTGACAATTGTTTAAAGTTCTGTAAATTGTCTAATTTAAGTTACAACGATGACAGCAAGCGAACTTCCAGGTTCTTGGAAATATGCAAAGTAAAATTACCCGGTAGTGAACTTTACATCGGTAAACTACGTCGAAAGCAACTTTGTTTAACAAACGCACTTTCTTGCCTGATCGCTTTTATCTATTGTCACGTAAAATCTTCATGTGAACTTTACCTTCTACTCCAGGTTGGGTTTGATCAACGATCATCACCGGTGTCGCTAGCAGCGTAGAAATTCGATGTAAAGTGAGACACATGGTAGATTTATGGGAGCGGTTCTTCCAAAATGCAAGGAGCTGATACGTTTAGTGATAGCGTTTTACTTCGGCTTTAGCATGCGTTTCCATAGGTATCCATTTATCCATTTCCGTAGTAGTCGTTGGTCGGTATCGGCCTTCAGATAGATGACTATTTGTCTCCTGGTCGTTCAGAACGTTCGTTTGTATACCGATCATTATCATTACTGATCGTACCGTCGTGATAATATTCTGTGAATAGTGCTCAGGAGAACATATCCAACAGTTAACAACAACAATATGGGTGCTTTTATAGGAAGACAATATATAATAGCCTTTTGACGTACATACGAGCTCGATTGGACTGGTTATCTAATGGTACGGTGATCAGCAGTTGCAGAATAAACGCTGTATGCGGTTTTTTCGACGAAAAATTACATAACTTTATCTTGAATTGAGCGGTTTATCGGCAGACGCAACGCACCTGAAGACACAAATGAGGCCATAATGCACTTAACATAATGCGCAAGCTAACCTGATTATAAACTGCTGATGGGTTTGCCACGTTCGACCCGACAAAATCATGGCATTAACACAATGTTTATGCTTTTATTTGATCTTTACGTTGGCGTCTTTCTCTAATTTACACAACCTAACCTTATATATGCGCAAATCAATTATAAGAGAAATCATTTGTTTCTACCTAGTCTTAATTTAAAAAAACTAGATCAGCTCAAATCAGCGATAAAAATAAGCTTTTAGAAATCTCGGCCTCTACTTTTGTAGACCTTCGACGAGTTAGAACGTTCGGTATAGAGACTAACGTAACTTTTTACTGGGCATCTCTTTTTTACCCTTTCGAGCCCGTAGAAATACCATATTCAAAGAGAGATCATACCTTAGATCAATTCTCAAGTTCTGCAAGACGGGTTGTGCATACGGGAGATCGTTGGTGAAGATAGTTCAGTAGAGAAACGTCGCAATGCTTAAGATACAGCATTGGCTATGTCTGGGTCTCAGATGTCTATACTCTATCAAGAAACAAGGGATCGAATCCGCGTCCACATGGTTCCGCACCTCATCTCAATGCGATAGTATTCACTTTGACTAGCACCAAAACGATCTTAACAGCCGTAGATCAGAAGTCACCGCTTTCTTTGACTACGGCCACTGGACGATCGGTGTCGCTAAGCGGACGATCCGTACTATGTTCAGAATACGGACAACGTTACTGCTAAATCATTCCTGCTATTCTGCAACGTTTTATATTATTCTCTGAACTGGCATTTTTCAACAAAACGCATTATTTTCAAATATGGGAAGAATTTTCATTGAGTTTCAAGTGTTTTGCGCTTACCCTAAGGGTTAAATCATTGGTTGAATGAGTTGATGTGTTGCGCTGGCGAACGTTCTGTGTTTTTAAAACTTCCGAAAATGATCGGGTTACGGATGAGCAATTGTCAGCTAATAAACAACCTTAGGGTTTAGTAGGAAAGCTTTCAGGAAAGTAAGAGGATCCCATTTTAGTAAGAAAGCAAATAAAATACACTCACATTGTTGTAAGAAGAGAACTGTTTTAGGATGGCTCGTTGTTTTCTAAGAAATCAAGGTTCTACAACTTCGTTCTTTTATGTAGTCTTAACTAAATCGTACATAATGCTGCTCGAGTACACCCTGCCTGCATTTGGTCTGATCGCTTTATCGAAAATATGCGGATATGAGTGAGGCCGGGGCCCCTGGAACAAAATCGTCTAGTTGCTATAGCACATTTCCTCTAGGACAAGCTCGCTAACGGGAACGGATCAAAGCTACATAGACTATCGGGACATTAACATCATGCTCTAGAAGAAACTAACTAGAAACAACGGCTAATATAGGCCCAATAGGTCCAATGACCGATGCACACGACTTCCCGTAATACAGCATCGGCCATTGTCAACATGCAATTGAGCGCCCTTCTTCGCGCGAGACGAAGATAAGCGATGAGTACGTGTCCCAGCTACACATGGAGATCGCCAGCCGTTTCCGTATTTAGCAAAATTAACTTATCAAATTGTATGGAAAGCTCCTTCATCTGGAAAACCTCCTTGCCTGGACAGAGCTCAGGCGAGTTTTATCCAGACGACAAACTATTCAACGTTTTTATGCGTTAGTCATGGCAGCATATGAGGAAGCTGTGTGCATCATAAAATATAAATGAATCCTAGGAGTCACAATCGTGAACAGTTGCGAGTATTATTCCTCAAAAAGGCTGCGCTCGGTCCTACTAAGCCTTTGGGTAATATTTTTGAAAGGTCTCTCGAGGAAGGCAAATTTTAATGATATTCAGTGAAGCTCCGAACATTCCCGTACATAAAAACAGAAAACGCAGTGATTCATCCAAAAAAATGACCGGCCTCACTTACGGAAGTAGCTTGCGAATTCACCACAAGGAATGGCTTGCAGGGTTATCATCCGGAACCTAGAAAGGCAGAAGCTCATATGGTCACAACCATACGTCTGCAAAAAGGGGCCAGCTGTTAACCACCTTCTTCATTTTCTAAATGAGGCTGCTTATGTCGTAAATAAAAATCTTTCCATCGACATATACACAGAGTAGCGCGTCGAAAATAAGAAGTTTTTTACGCTTTGTTTCTATTCAAATCAAATAAATATTTTAACCAAGCGATCTGCATGTATTAGAAGTTTTCGAAGGTCATATTTGTCCAGCTGAACCACAACCACAGCCATTACGCCTTTACTTTGGGATCTAAATCTTTCAAATTCTGCTATTTTGGTCAAGGCCAACGAATCGACGTTGTTATGGCCAGGCTTGTTGGGCTCTCGCTAAATAACACTCTATAAGCAGTAATCCAATGGGTCTATATCTGGGCTGCTCACCACTCATATGTGCTCATTGTATAATGCGACTGTGTTGCCAAGCAGTTTACCCTGCACAAACCGGCTAGCAGGACCTTGTGCGCAACTGTGTTGGAAAATGTATGGTTTTGTGTGAGATTCTTCTATCTATAGTTGTGCGGAAGTTTTTGCAGATTATGCAGATAAACTTCTTTGTTGATACGTTCGTTTTTCTGGATGAAATATGGTGGCATCACGTCTCCTTTAACCCATACCGTACTTACAACATGAACTTTAGTTGAAAAATTTGCTTTACCTATAATAGGCACATCCTTTGGGTGTGAGCAAGCGAGCAATCATTTTCGTGTAGAGTTTTTAACTTAAGACCAAAAAAGCACTTGTTAGTGAAAAATCGAAAACGACCAGTCACTCAATTTTTGAGAAGATCGAGTAGCAAACGGCATCGATCAAATACCTTGTTCTCAGAAGACTAGCTCTACCTATTTTGCAATTGTCTATTTAACTGCAACACAGTTCACTGCCGATGGGGAGTGACTCAACAAGTTTATGGCCTTGTTGACGTTTCGCTTAGCGCTAACATATTGAATAATTTCTGATCTTCGCTGGGACTCCGACCACGCACTTTTGTTCGCCGAGGCGAGTTCATCGTGTTATTCCGGAAAAAAAATTGACTTTCGTCTACTATCAGTAGTAGCGAATAAACGCATCTTCATTACGTTGAACACCCTGCCAAAGTTTTCCTCGATATCCTAGGGTGCGTTTGAGATCATGTCATATAAAAGCATGCTTTTGATTCTGCCCTTGGTGGAGGAATATTATTGGCAAAGCTAGCAATAAATTGGGTCTCTAACTTCTTTTCATCGACCCCATCAAATATGTATCAAAGGCACGGATGCAGCGTTTTCTCGATGACTTTGTTAAGTGATCTGAAGAGATGCGATTCCTACTAGTAACTCGTGAGTGAGGTGCTTCATCTTGACACTAGAAATTACACACTTAATTAAATATGAACTAAAATGAGTCCAGTTCGCTACGATTGAAGTTGTACTAAGAGTTTCTGGGCGGCGGTCACGGATGGCGGTTATTTTGAATTCGTAGTACATGGCCTTTGATATTTTGTTGGACTGCCAAAGCAGTCAGTTTAAGGTCTTCATCCGTCAACCTTGTAAATTAAGCATTCCGACGCTACAACTGATTCCTAACATATTAAATACAAACAAATTTCGCATTAGTTTTATTTTCTTAGCCAGTATATGTAACTATTTTCTCCGAAATCTATTTTTCATGACTTCGTCTATGATTTCAGATCCTCACTTCATCTCCTCAAACCACGTCGGTGACTTTTTTGGTTTGTGAGAAGATTTACAAAGGTTTGCACCGTTTGTTTGCATGTTGCCCGCGTGTGGGCCAACGACAAAAGTCATTGCGGCAATATTCTGCGATTCAGCTAATTTATAAAGGTACGCCTCATCTGTTCGAAGTCCAGACGAAACACCGTTTAAATTAACGAACTCCGACCAACTTTTTCGATGAAGGGATTTATAAGTGGCGCTAACTTCATTCCTAGCTTAGCTCTTTGTGCGATTCAGCTGGAAAATATGTGCAAAAAAATGTGTTTGGGACACGATTTTTTGCCGAAGTCTACATGGGAGCTAAACTCGCTGGGTCCTATAGGCGGGCGAATTGTTGTCGGTTGAAATCTAAATTATCATTACACCAGCGTCGCTGTCGATGAAGAGCATAATATAGTTTTTGTCGGAATTCTCAGTGTTGACAACGCTGCTCCGTACGCCAAAGCCATAGCGCCATATCGATCCGTGTTCATTGAAGCTTGCTAAACTTGACGATGAACCATGCAAGTCTTCGCCAACAAACAGATCATAGTATCGAAGTATTCGTAAAGAAGCGAAAGCATAAAAATAAATAGGTACTAATGAAAAACAACGAAGCCATGGAAACTTCATCGTTTTAGAGTCACAGAGCTTAAAAATTGTTACGACCTTAGCCATCCGTATTGTCCATGAAACATCGATGAAGGTCTATAAACGCGCAACGCCAAAGGTGAAAGTTGTGGAGGTCGCCGTGTGTAAAGCTAGAAATGAAAGAATTAGACAAGAAACATTCAAAACTGTTTTTCTTCTAAATTTTCTTTACTTAATGTAAATAGTCAATAAAGTACTTCTTGAAGGAATGGACGATAAAACAAACTTTCAATATCCACTCTTTTTTGCTGTGAGTGTTTTTTTTTTTGTAACGTTTGCTAATGAGCATCTGAGGCCGACGGCCACACTCAAACCATGCTTCGTCCGAGCCTCCTGAAGATTCCTAGTTTTCATTGTTTGCAAGTTCCGATAGGCTAAAATGCTGGTTTGGTTCATTGCCACAAGCGTGTTGATTGTCGGCTTTATTAGCGGCTATCTAAAATATTAGAAGTAATGGCGTTAATCTGGAATGATCTTCAAGCTAATCAAACATTTGTCATTTACGACAATGCTTTATTTAGATTATTAAAATGCTTCAATTCAATATGACTAGATGCGCAAAGTAAAACGTTTACATGACCTTTGCTCAGACTCTAAAGCTGAAAGCTCCTAAGAAGGCATGTCCTGCCTCTCACTATAATAGGAAATAAAGTTTATAATTGTAGAAGATTATAAGTATATCTGTTTTGTTTTACGTGAAATTACTACCGTCGTTTAGAACATTCGGGTGTATTTCTTGCAAAAGTAGAATTATCGAAAGCGAAAAATCCATAATAATGCACCTTACGTAACGAATCCGTGGAGTATAGAATATACTGCATCTATCAACAGCTTCGACAAAGTTCACCGTAAGAGGTATTCGTTTGATATTTTTAAGACTTTGTAGATTTTTAGACGACTCTTACCAATATCGGCTGATATCTAACTGTGTCTTTAGGAAGAGGGATCAGCAATATCATAGGAAGTCAATAGTAGTATTGACAAAGTCTTCTCAAAGCTTTGTAGCAGCTTGCTTTTCGTTTGGTACCCCGCCGTTTGCTGGTCGGTTAAGCCACGACCCAGCAACACCACAGAGCCACCGAGCTTATCCTACTCTCGACCGGTGAGATCCTTATCTTTGGCAGGATCCACAGCGACTGTTAAGATGAGGTCGCCTCGATAGAATCAATGAAGGGTCAACGGGATCACGCGAGCCGACGATCACGCATCATCTGCTAACGGATTGCCCCATTGTTTGGGAAGGGGTTAGAAGCAGAAGGGGGCCAACTCCTAAAAAAAAACTCCTCCTACTGAAGTAGCCTAGTATTATGGGACTCGCAAGCTGCGCACGGTTGCACAAATAATATAAGATGCGAAATCGATTGAATCTAAAAGTTCGTGTGAGGGGCGACCGGGTTTAGTCGGCTTAACTCTCAAAATGCATTCTGCTCAGGCTTTATTTATTGTCCTGTATTATGAGCGGTAAATCTTAACTGCCGTGCGCGTAGGACATGCTTGGTATTTGCACTTAGTTTCTCTAGGTTTGATCCCAAAGAACTGTCAAGTTCCGATTAAATACTAAGGTAAACGTCTATTCTTACCCTCCATGTAGCTTGGCACTTGTGCTTGTTGTATTAAAACATATAAGTTGGTTTTTCTGCGATATTAAATATGTTATGAAGAAGCACCACTGTCGATATTCTATCATTTTATAGACGAGGCACAGATTTGAAAAATTAGCAGTGGTTTGGCGATAAGCATGATATAGCAATAACATAACCAGCTATTTGTTTATCTATCATTCTTGTACAGAAAACTCTCAATCAGATTTTTTTACTCTTTGCTGTTTAGGTTAGATTCCTTCATAATAAACCGAATTTCTTATCCTCTCAAAAATCACTAAATTATACCACAAGATATTCCATATGAAAGTGTAAAATAGAATTAAAAATAAAACAAAATGGTAGCCATCTGTAAGAAATGTAGAAAAATGTATTAACTGGTTGTGGAAATTCAAAGACTAATTAGACCCTCGTTATCATTGTCAGAACAAGTTGAAGTACATTGGTATTATTTGTCTATTTATTACATAACTTTTTTCAATTATTAATTAGCTTAGCGATTCCATAGTTCTCTATAATTTCTAAGTTACAGTAAGTACAAAAAACAACAGTGAGTTTAAATATGCCTAAAGGTGAAAGACAAAAACAACCACAAACAGTAAATATCACAAAGGTTTTACAAATGGTAATTTAAATTTTGAACATATATATACATAATAAGATCGAGGTATATATACCTCGGCCTTAATAAATTGTCTTATAAAGCTATTATTTTTTGTTATCTACTCGATTTTTCTTAGTTTTGGTAATCGGCCGCTGATCATTAACGTCGCTAAGTCATTGGGCGGGTTTGATTTTCTTTTTGTTTCTGAAGTGTCCTCTCAAGTGAAGCAGCCCCCCCCCCCCCGCCGGTCAGAATTTATGCAGATCTGAGAAGCTACTCTTCGAGCGTCTTCTTTGATTCATTCGCTTCCTACGGATTTACAAGTCAGCTGCAACGGCACCCGCAAACGACTCGAGCTAGTCATAGACGTCCACGCGGTCGATAACAAAGCTGTAAGCCATAAGGACAAAGACATTTATATACTCACATTACTGCTTAAGGATACTCCACAGTTCGAGGAGTTGTGCCAACGAAGCGGTGATATGTAAAAAAAATGAGATGGCTCGCTTGGACTTCACAGCAATCTAATAATAAACGGCACATTGTCTGGAACAGACCTTAAAAAAATGCATTTTCGGCATGGGTTATCAGTGATAACAACGACAGCTGTAAAAAGCGATAGAGCTGAAATGTTTGAGTGATGGGTGGAAGTTGCTACAACTTCCCTAATAAGTTGATGCGAAGTACGGATAGGATGGTTTAGAGTATTTCGTAGATATTCATTTAATAATTACATCTGCTATAAGCTCTGCAAAAAGAGAAGCGGATTATTAACAGACAATCGTTAACAAAATTGACATAGTGCAATGGCTAAACGTTTGCCTGCCACACCCAGGGACACGTAATCGTCTAGGTTTGGGCTGGGGATATATATACTGTTTCTTGCTGGAGGAGCTCAGTCGCCCAGAGCCTAACGGTTTAAGTACCCGGCGTAAAATTCGAAACATTTAATTCTTGACATCATTGTATAAAATTGCTGTTCTATTTACTAGCTAGAAACTGATATAGCAATGATAGCTTACAAATGTGGTAAATTACAAGTTATAAGTCTTCTACGAGTATAAGACGAAGTGATTAATCTCCTTTATGACAAAACTTTCGGCTGTTCGAGCCACGCCCGATAATTCAACTGTTTTACAGGGAAATAATAAAAAAAATAACAACAAACTCCGTCTATAAACAGAGGCGATTTCGGTAAAATCATGACCCCACCACCAGACCTCAGCGCGTGGGGGTATCTTCGTCTGGCGCTACTCCGTAATGCAAAAGCCGCCAGTTGTCGTATAGGGGCGAGTTTGGCACCGTGCGTCTGCTAATGAAAACTGTCTGATATTTGCGCGGCGCCAGCGGCATTCTACGTTTCCAATTTATTTTTCCATTTCGAACAACTTCAAAGTAGAACCATCGCAGCTATATTTAAAGGAAGGACCAGCGACGTATCAGTACCGAGAAACGATAAGCAAACCAACGATGAGATAAACTTAATGTGGATAGAAAACTTGGGACGGGTAACTTCTTGGCTTAGCAATTCAACTTCGAATTGGACCATGAAGAAACAATGACAAATATCTAAAAGCCGCGGGATCCGAAGGCTGATATCCATTGTTATACTGGGTCGTTTGCTGACGCTGTGGGTGATGTTGTTGTTTTAACGAAAATCCAGACATCTTTTCCCGGATGAAATTACGATCTCGAGACGACCAAGAGATCAAAGGACCATACCTTGCAGTTTTCCCGCCTACTATAATAGTCTAGTGGTCGAAACAGCGGTAAAGCAAAAATATATCTGATTAGTATAAGCTCTAATCTATTAACTATTAACCCATAGTGTAGCATCTAGGCTATTTAGCATAGGCCCGGGTTTGATTTCAAATTGTAAGGATGCGCTTACGAATTTGATATAGGTATGTACAACCACAAACCGCCCAGTGGTTGAGAGTGTGGTGGAGGTGTAAAGAAATTTCAAAGCTGGATACGAATGAAGTAACATTAATAATATTGCATGAATGTAGAGTTTTTAAAAGGAAACATCTGTTGCGTAGTAGACGCCAACTCTATACCAAGATGCGTAAGGGCATGACAATAGCTATTATATCCTTACATTGTAAAAAGGCTCCTTATTGCAAGCTATTAAAAATTGCCTACCAGAACGGTACCGCTAATTCATAGATTTTTATTCAAGCTAAAATCTATTTCCGGTTGTTTCATATTCGCCCTCTCGTTTTTGTTGACTCGGTGGGCAAACCTGCATTCATTTAATCCTACCCCTTGCCCACAGGAACAGTTCAAACGGGTTAAGGGAGTGACACTATACAAACTGTTGTCTCTCTGTTAGAACGGGCCGCTACGTCTCATCCACTGGCTCACGCACGTAGGTCTACTCATATAGCTACGGAATTCCTTAAGCCCTGCCATGAGTCCTCGAACTTCGTAGTTTAAGTGGCAAACAATGATACTCGAACTACTTCCAACGTGAACCTAAGTACGCTCACCATTTTTATTCCGAAGAGTAAAGCTTCTTGTGGATTTTCAGGGGCTCGTATACAGCCAGCTTGCCCTGTGTGAACCTCCCGGAAGCCAGTGCTCACAACAATGAAAGGATAAGCCGCTTTTACGAAGCTTCGAAAAAAAGGCGTCTGCGAAACAATGAACGTAGAACCGGTCGAGGGCAGGGTTCTATTTAAAATTCACTAGTTTGACAAACGTGCGTGTTTATGTAAGTTTCATAATATAGTGATATCTGACGGATAGCTACATTGTTATTCATAGATCCGCAAGTCAGAAGCACTTCATCTTAAACCGATGGAGATAGCAAAACAAGTAGCATTCGCAGAAACTAAATTTATTTTTAGCTAAGATAATCTCAGAAATCGGGAAGATAATCCCTTATTGATATATTAAATAGTGGTATTATCGCTTATTTCAAATTGCTTTTACCCCATCAATCCAAAAAAAAATATATATATATATATGCGTATGATGAGTCTAGACCGGCTACCTGCCATACTTAGTATCTAGGTTTCAAAAATGTTACAGTTGGATATTAACTGAAACCGAATTTGATATACCTAAATGTTTTGAGTTGTAAATTCGGTACCGCTGTTAGATACGCCATCGGAAGGCTGGCTCTCAACACGAAACTGAATACTCCAGTCTCGACCGCTGCATGTCCCTAATGTAAGCAAGCAAATATTTTATCCATCAAAGACCTAGACCCAGAGCACTCACCGTGAGAGAATCAGAATGCAACATTCATATAAACATGTTTTGTAGAATCTGCTGTTCAAAGTAGCGCGCTAGAAAGTCCGACAACTTTGGCTCGGTCGTCAACCAGCCTAAGTTAGGTTAACGAATTCATATGCAAGTAGCAGAGCAACTCTGTGAGACAGTGACGCAACTCGTTTCCATTCTTCATTTATAGAATCATAAGGATTCGACTCCGCCGTGTACTTCTTTCAAAGCAATGTCATTTAGGCCGTAGGCTCAACAGGCCTCAGACTCTACGCTAGATCCACAGTTTGCTATTTCATTCTAGGCCACAATATCCTGCGGAGCGTTCATCAGCTTTGCAGACCTTGAGTTCGCCCACCAAAGATCAAAGCAGTTCTGTACCCGTCATTCATTTGAAACCTTCCTCGATAACTGTCTCGCAAACCATCTAGTCCCTTGAATTGTCGTCTTAACGTCATCATAACGACGTGTCGGTCGCTGAGGGCCAACATTTCTTAGCCCGAGAGAACTGTAAACGTGTGCAACTATACATCTACAAAGACTTCGGAAAAAATTTTTGCAAAAACTTTGTAAAGTGAACTTCTGCAAAGGCTTCATCTACAGAAAAATCAGCAAGCGTTGTCGCGATACACGTATGTACTTGTACGTAAATATATCACCGGTTAATTTCCATTCATGCAATCTTGGGGAACTAATACAAAATCGCAGCTAACCAGTCGATTAAAGCAAGGCATTTTTAGTTTAAGGGAGCATGTCTTTGCACGAGTTTAAAGCAGTCTACATAATTTTATATGAAGTCTATCAGGCTGCTTCTAGTTAAGTATAATAGACTTCGCCGTGACGAAAATATATTATAACTAATTAGAAGTAATTTCACCTCAACTTGATTTTAGGTAAATCCAAATATCCAGGATCCTGCACCGAGGTGTTTATAAAATCAGGTCAACATCAAGTTCCTCATGTTGTATCTGCGATGGCGCTATTACTTACGCGTTATCCAACGTCACGTCCATATCTGTGCTGGATATTTGTTCCTTCGAGCCCTCTCCTGTAAATGCAGAACTCAATTTGAAGTCGAAGCTTGTTTTGGTCTATTCGCGTATGCTGCATATTCCTTTCAAAGCTTTCAAAAACAATCACTCCTAACCTTGAAGTATCTCATAGAGAAAGTTGTTAGCAAATGAGGCACCTGGTTTGATCCCAGTACATCCGATATTGTCCTGAACCACTCTATTTAGGTCAACCGGCTAGTGTTTTGAAATAGGTTTTATTTCATTTAAGATCGTTCTTCAGGCACCCGGCCAGCATGTCGGCCAATAACCAGTTTTTATAAATAATTTTGTGACTAATGCCAGACTAGACACCTAAGTAAACGTTTTGCTGTTTTGATATCGATCGTCTCTGCCCTGCCCTTGCGGTAAAATTACTTTTACCACTTGAATTGAAATTCTGTTGTAAGTCTATGGGCATCACAGCTTTTCGTTGTTAATGTTGCTCTAATAGCTTGAGAAAGGTTTTGTTATGTTAGCGAATGGAAGGCCATACTTAAGCCTTATCCGTTCGAATCACGCAATGTTTTCGTAAACTGTGCCTCGCCCTAGTCATATAGAATACGTTCGCTACCCCGAGATGAGCAGACTTGCATCACTGTATCATCGTAGCCTGTATTGCTCAGTGTAAAAGGAGTCGAGAATTATTGACCTGGATTCGTATTGAGCCATGAGACGCCTACCGAGATTGACACTCGTTTTTTTTTTGGCGTAGCCAAAAGCAGCGTAAAACCTTTTCCAAGAAAAAAAAAAAGCAGACGATCGTCTTATGTTCTCTATCAGCCAGGAATCGTTCGAGACGCCGGGCAAATTCTATGTCCCTCCGAGATGGAAGCGAAATTGCCACTTACAACGGCTAAACGGAGGAACTCGAGGCCAATCCGCTAGCCTATTTTGCGTCGGCGAAGATTCAGGAGATCTTAGTCGAGTGAACGAGCAGATTTCAATAAGCGGTGAAATTGAAACGAGATGTCGTCATCGAGGTTTACGCGTTCGTTGATTTGTCCACAAAATTTCTGTCATAAGCGTTGTCGTTTATTTGCAGTTATAGTAGATACAGCCTTTTTCAATATGGAAACTAGGCAACTGAAAAAAGCAGATATCAGAGCATTCGGGCAAAAATCATGTCCATCTAAGTTATTTGAACATTGAGAATAATTCCATTCCAAACTTTGAAAGCGTAAGTACGTTATGCTAGATGAAGTTACATTTATTCTGCTGATAAAATGCATCTTAGGAGATCCTTGACCCAAGGCCAAGAAAGAGGATGATTGTGGGACAATATAAAGACAAAATAAAGGATATGAATTAGGCATGATTCCTTTAGTGAGTCCGTTCAGTCCAGGCAGAAATTTGCTCAGATCTTACTTAGCCTGTTCTTTTGGGACATATTTGTTGCCTTCTGAATACTTATTATACAAAGTCGAGTAATTTTCATCTGGTTCATAGAAGGCTCAAATTGAATGGCTGTCGCTAGTCCCTTGCTTATGAAGTTATACAAGCTAGCTAAATAAAAACACCAATGCGAGTCCACATTCAGAATTCGGCTTGCCGGAAATATTCTCGGGTTGTATGCAGCGTAAAGTATCCCCTTTAAGTTTATAGTGGAAGTTTCAGATGCATGTAACGTTTGACCAGTTGTTCCCGGCCGGCTAGCCGTTGAAGGCTTTCATTTTTCAGATGAAGCGCTCAAAAGAAGAAAAGGCTCATTTTTTCTATGGGGGTTTTCGTCAACCACTTCTTCTTGGTTCATGCATGTGAGCGACATGTTTGGCTTAATCCTGTCGACGATGTTACACCATAAAGTATACCTAAAGAATCGCCTAAATCGACAAAAAAAAAGCGGTAACAGGAGAAATCGAGAACGAGCGAAATACCCATACAGTTTTAGGACCGCTGCTTGTTGGATAGGTCGCTATCGATATGTGTGTGTGTGGCAGGGGGGGAGGGGGGACTGAGAGAGGAAGCCGAAAAATATATTAAATGACAAAGGTTTGGCAAAAAATTATGACGACAAAGAGGGCAAGCGGGCTTAAATATCTGATGGTAGCCAACAAGGGTGATGTTGCTGCAGGCGGAAAGGTAATTAGGCGAATTGGACACAAAGATCTTCTAGGAACAAGGCGATCTTCGGAAAGTCCATAAGCTCGACAGTGGGATAGCTAGATATTGTTGCATATATTTTGCCTGGCCAATTACTATTTCTGGCGAAAAGGCGAACCGAGGGACAGGTTATAAGATTCGTCCCTTTAAGAAAACTGTTCTTAGAATCGGATTTTTACGGACTCAAAGGTGACGCGCGAACGGGAACAACTTTCTGTCGTCGATTCCAAATACTACGGCAGTCAAAACAGTAAAATAGGGGTCGATTGATTCTTGGTCAGCAGTAACAGCAAATTCAAGCTAGGGAGCCAAAGAGAGGAAAGCGTCTAACGTGCGAACCGTGAACACGGCCACAGGGGAAGCAAATTAGCGTCAAAGGTTGTCAGGATCTGTAAAACGCTTAAGGTGAGGGGCCTTTCGCAACAATCTTCGGTCTTTCGAAAGCTTAGGTAAGCTGAGGGCCACTGGTGTCACCTTTACAGGCGCGTCAGGACCGCCGTGTATTACTGCTCGACTGATTGCAATCTCGAAGACCATTCGCCGCCGAGCCCTATTACTTAGCAAGCGGCAACTTTTGCGAAAGTCGCAGGAGAACTTGACAAAGTCTTCCCCATACTGCCTCTGGCTTCTCTAAATGCGGCAGTTCTCTCTATATCTATAGAGGGCTATCTATTTGGGGGTATCCGTTCCCCTTTTCTTCTTTTTGATTATGGGTTCATAAGGCAAAGACTAGATAACTGAAACAACAGTTTCTCGAGCTTGTAGGAAGTTCCATATATACCCCCGGTACACCAAATGAATCAGGCATATTTCACTGGTTTTGTATAAAATTGCTGAAACAGGCCGATTCTTGTCGTGAGCACATTAGGATTACGCATAGAGTTGCATAAAGCATAGGAAAACGTACAAGCCTTCGTGGACGCATGACCTAGTCAGATGTTAATAAATTCTTGGATTTAATCATAGCCACATGCGCCTCTAACGAATTGCTTGTTCCCTAAAGGTGGTTCATCATTGTTGTAAGGTAACACAGTGGCGTCCAATGATGAAGAAAACGCGGGACTTGGTGCACACCCACTAAGTTTGTGCTTCAGTACACAAAGCCACCATTGGAAGGTTGTGTTTTGCCGTTAAGTAAGGCAAAATATAGACAACTATGCTATGATCGAAGGTGCTCTCTCTCTCTCTCTCTCTCTCTCTCTCTCTGTCTGTTAAGAGGAAGGGTGACAGGGGCCATTGCTTGGCTTCATGCGCATTCGACATGCAGTGCCACACCTGTTTGAATCACTAGCGCCCTCCATCTCCTCTATGGAGAAAAAAACTCTATGATCTAGCCAAATAGCATCAGATGGAATATCATGTATGGAATGCTTGTAGCACATGCTGGTGGTAATAACAGTCCTTGATATAGAAAACCAGCTAGTTGCACAGACAACGTCTATGCAAAAAATCTCTCACACATAAGAACACATTAAGTTGTTTCCCAAACAAAGGCTTAACTTTCAAGACTGGCAATATTAATCTTCAGTAGAGGATTAAAAAATAACATGCATTTACCGATGGGACGAGGTAGATCGTATGTTGGAGGATACAGTGTTATTTTTATGAGTTCGATGAGAAATTTAACGAATCTAAATAAAGACATAAAAACTGCATTGGTGATGACTATGTTTTAATCCTGTACTGCGAAATATCTTCGTCTATTTTACTCTGCTCACAGCCTGTTTTCCTTTCGCATAGGTTGAACCTTGAACAATAGGAGGAGACGATAGAGAAAAGAGCCAATCCACCTTCTTGGCTTTGTTGGGCCAAAAAACAAAATCTTCTCTCTATTACTATTCTCTGATGTTATTTTCAGAAAAGTTTGATACAAACAAACAAAACTGAGCCGAGTATGAAGGTTAAAATTGGAAATCAAGATCTCAAATGAGGAAACTTGTAAACAAGGGACATCGACCGAGCTAATTATTGTCACGAATATCATAAAACTTTATTAAAAAGGCCAAGATTCGAAGGACGACTTAATCTCTACAAATCAATTTTTTCTTGTGGTTCTTCTGAACTTTACCACTGGTGGCAGCCGCTCGAATTACGGGACATGTGAATGGAAAACAGGTGGATTCGGATTCTGCTCTCTGAAGCATATGATTTTGTCTCGTCATAATTCCTCCTAGCGTATCGAAAAACCGCCTCCCCGCAGTTTCCGCTTGTGGGTTGTCTCTACGACTGGCGAATACCTATAATATTGAATTTTAGAGTGAGAAATAGCGTATAACGGCATGCTATTGTTAACTATTCTATACTGAAAACATTAGAAGCTGTTTTACCTGTTACGGAATTCTAAATGGGCTCACTCTCGCATTCGTTTATGCAACGAGCCGGCTTTACCCTTTACATGTCATTGTTTAGGTTAAATCAATCATGTGTATTGTACGCTCAGATCAAACAGTCAGGCAACGGCCTTGTATTGAAATCCTCGGAATTGTTGGCAATTATAAAAATAACCACTATCAGACCCTGGAATTACAGTAGCAACATTATGCAGTGGTACATAGAATGTGAAAGAGTTTCAGTTTTGCCAGCTAAAAATAGAGATTCGTATTTGTGAGCCTTGTGTTAAACTAAAGAGCCAATTGCAAATGCATTAGGCAAAACATAATGCTACCTTACCGATAGCTATAGATATAGAATAACATACAATACTGTTGTTATACAAAAAAAAATAGATGTATTCTGCTTTGGGAGAACGCTATCCGTGTAAAATGGTGCTCATCGCTTTCGTTTTGGGTTTTTTTCCAGGCTTATAATGAAACAATTTGCGGTTTTCACCATTTCTGCTTGGAGTTTTATTGTCTCCTTAATATGAGATTTTAGCTGAGTCACAGTCAAAACGAATGTTTTTCCTGCTTTTCTTTAATTCAATGTTAAATCAGAAATTTCATAAATTAATTCATAATGTATCATAGCATGTACATATATATACTATAGAAATACCGCGGCAAGCTACAATGTCGTTGTCAACCAGTCTGCCCACACCTGTGACCTAAATTCTTTTGATAATCAGCAAGATTTTTAACAAAATCTTTAAGTTAAACCATTCACGCATTCGAAATGGCTGCTCACGTCATTAGCCAAAAGCGACAAAAAAACACACAAGGACCACATCCGACATGCTCGTACGTACTATGCGCCATGCGTTCCCGCCTTAGAGTCTTCCGAAGAGCAGAAAGTCGAGAAAGAATGTCAGTTGAAACAGATGCACTAAATTTCTTTGTGCCGGACGCTGTGATTTCGAATGAGTCACCTGGTCAGTCTGGGGCCGGAGTCGAAGAATTATTGAAGAGGGCGTCCTCTAAGGGCTAAGACAAGCGCCAATACACATCAAGTCTGGGTATTCCAGCTAGGGTTGTTTGGTTCGTCAGCTCGTTGGCTGGTGCGCAAAGGTGTTGGTAGAGGCTGTGTATTATGGTGGCTCGTGCACTGCTTCTCATTGGGGAACTAGGTTTTAGGGGAGAATTCATAGGGAAGTCAAACTGGGAAGGGGAAACCAGTGCGTGCTGGTCGACATTAAAGTGGAGTACCACGATAGCGCAGAAAAAGGGAAACACATTTATTTCAAAGCCGCCATCACCACCACTACCTTCGTCGTCAGTAGCAGCAGTAGTCAGCACTCCGCTGCTGAAATCTGGGTGGATGACGCTTGAAGTCTAACTAAGGCCCGCCAACCCAACGCGTACGCCAACAACCGAGTTCGAACTGTGTAGGCCCTTACTGATACGGTAAAGCGAGGGGTCGAGGCACGTGTGGCCGTCGCAAACCATTGAGACAGAGGCAGCACCGCCGTTGCTATAGTAAAGACAGACATTTGCGCACCTGGTTAGGACTCGCGGGCAGCGGTTTCGCAACTCAAAGAATAGAGACGTGTGTGGAAGCTCTCGGGGAACCTTGCCTCCACTATTCCCACCCTGCTGCCCTGTTCGCAACGCTAGCACCGTAACTCGTGGTGCTGCTGTCATGAGAGTTTTCTTGCGCTGCATCTCATCCGATCGCAGGGCCTTCCTGGGGGTCGGCTGGCGAGCCGCCTCTGCTCTAAGCTCTGTAGAGGCCCAGGTCCCGCTTCGGCCATCCGGGCTTTGCCACCTTTCTGTCGAGATTTTGCCTTCACTGATGTTGAACCTCTACTATTACAGAAGATATTAGTTGCTAACGTTTGCACCGTTTTCCTATCTGCCATCACTGGGGGATAAATGGGTCTTGGTCGGGAGTGAATGGGATCGCTGCTGGTAACGGTGGTGGGTTTGCCAATCGTCAAGACCCCACGAGCTGAGCGGTAAGGGGTCGCATTCAACGATGTTCGCCAACAGAAGCCGCAGCTGACCTGGCGCGAAGCCTTAGGCAGCAGGGCGGTAAAATTAAATTCCGATTTCAAGCTATACAGAAGAGAGCGCTTTGAGACTGTGCACCACAAATAGCCATGCCATAAGATTGATGCTGCAGAGGAAAAGAAAGGTTCCGTACGGGCCAGGGATGACCGGGCCTTTGCTGCTTCGATTTGGGGTTGAAAGGAGAAAGTATACCTGAATGATCGCCATTGTCGAATGGTTCGTCCAGTGGTCTAGCATAGGTTTAATTCGGAGCCTAAAACCGTCACCGGTCCTGTCTCAATTATATTTCAATTATAACCTTTTGCTGTTTTGTCCCTTAATTCGATTCTCTTACAACTAATGACCGGTTACAGAATGTCATAGTAGGAAGAAGGCATAGTAATCGAATAATGCAGGTGTACACGCTATGCAACATTTTCATAAACGCAACGTTCTGAATATCTATGTATATATGGTCTTTAATAATAGGTTACATACAAACAGTATTTTTTATTTGTACGTACCCTAAGGTCACAAAAGACTGACTAAATAAGCTAAATAGAATAAACTAATAGAAACTAAATAGAATAGGAGTAAACCATATTTATTACGAAATTTTTTTTCGTTTCCGTTCGTTCGTTACCAAACATAGCCTACCGCAAGTGATCTAGACACATTTCGAAGACAACCTTTTTCTATTGTCTGACAACTTTTCTATCTATTTATGTTGACTATGTACGGATCTAATTCCCACGAACGAATTTGCCCTTGGCAACACCTGCGGCAGCCGACGGCATACTCATGTATAAAGTTACAGCTGCACGGTTATGAATCAATTCGAACTTTCTCAGCCTTTTTTTAGTCTGTCGGTTGAATATCTGTGCCTTGACCGATCAGTTCATCTAAAACGACATCACTGGTAAGCTCCATAGCATCGTGCGCATTGGCATGCGTTATACGGAGTTCGTCTGCTACGAAACCAAAAAGCACTGCCCAGGCGGAACAACAGTAGAAGAAGAAAGCTACCAGCACGTCAACAAACAGACCGCTAACAAAATGAGAAGGCAACAAAAGCACGTGGGCGTTTACGCTTAGCGTGTTTGATTTAGAGTTCACACGCAGACGACACGATTTGTGGAAGGGGCGCGTCGGCGGCAGCGGCGGCCAAATCTTAGATGAGCCAGTATCAAGGTTGGACAGGCAGGAAACAGAAGCTGTTGTGATGGCTTAGATCTTTCAAAATAAGACGGAACTTCGTTAGCTCGAACTTATTAGGGCTACCAAAAAAAAAATTGCAAATAAGAAAAATACCGGGTTCGTTTATTACTTGACTCTGATAATTTTTCTTATGTTGTTGCAGAGTTGCTCGTTTGCCAAACATAACTATTTTCACTCAGATTACGCATTTATCCAATGTTTGTCATTACCTCACATTTAAAAAGTATAGGAGCGGACTCAGCGATTGAGGGAACGCAGCAGTATGGTAGCTTGGTTCAAAAGACGAACAGAGCAAGATTTCAAATCGAAATTCATCCATCTACCGCTGTTATTGGACTATGGTCAACTTCTACCAGCCTTTTGAAGAGAACTTCAGTCGTGACCTGTGACTTGTGTGAAATAAAAGATACATAGATAAACAAATTGCCATATAGAAATTTTACCTTAGTTTTGGTAACTTAGGTCAAAAGAAAGAAAATATTCATATCTAACGATTATATACCTAAACCTAACAATGAATAAAAAGCTTTTATACAAATATGTACCACGACTTTTGCAGATAACTGTATTTTTTTGTGTTAATAGAGTACGTCACGACATCACTTGCCTATATACAAATGGAATTGTGTGAAACATAAATACATACCGATTTCCATTTACTGCTCTTTGACGATGTACAACGATATGAGAGACAATTACTATGCATATAGATTTCGGCTTATTTCGTATTAGGCACTCCTGTTGCGTCGGCTGTAGCAACGCTGCTTGACCGAATTCCGCTTCTGCCAAATTAACTCTTTCCCTTAGCATCCCTGTCGTTCGATGTTGCCCCGCGGCTTCATACACCCTCCACGATTTCCCTCCGGTTGAAAGAACAGAGCCACAGCGGGGCCCAGAAGGCAAGATTGATGCGCCTTACTAAATTTAGCTAGACTGATGGTTGCCGACCATAATAGTACGAGAAGAAAGTCACGATCCTGGTTTGATGTGTGTCATATTGTATGTTGGCGTGTCTGTATTAGTTGATTGCTAAGTAGAAGAAAGCACCGTTGCGCCCGGCTTGATTCAGTAACTAAGATGAGATACACCTTAAGGACCTCGGTCCTGTGTTAGGCGTGTAGAGCTAGCGCAGGAATACGTCCGTTTTGCGTGAATACTAGATATTTGACTTCAGGAACAGTTAATATGGAGAAGATCGACTCGTTTTGAGGCTACTATACACAAACGTCTTGATTATGACTGTCAACTGTTTAAAATTATTTTGCTGTTTCACTAAGCACTTACTGAAATGAACGAGCAAAGTATATGTTTATAGGCGTTTAGTAATTCGAATGTGCAAATATTGTACACGCTGATACATATCTGTCACTGCACATGGCTGCCGCCCATCGAGCTAACGAAGCGGTAAGAGAGTGTGACACTCTCCAAATAAATCTTCCATTAAACACGTGTTGTTCTTCAGAGAGCGTAAATACTTACCTTCGCAGAATGTCAAACAGCTAAATCCTAACGTTACGCGTAATTAAATACGTCTTTTGACGCCCTAATCGACTACGTTAAACATCTGAACGTCTGTTAAATGATCAATTGCTTGAAATAACGCCCGATGACAGATTCGGGTATGGGACTCATAATGATATTTCTATGGCAAAATGAGCCATCACAATATCAACGACGCAATTATGAACTCGTCTGAGTGAAACGGCAAATGCTCGTTATAATGCGCATCTCAATCGATATGTGTATTTATTTTATATAAATATACCACCGACAAATATGTGGGCAGTCACTTTTATCAAACCATTGCAATATATAGAGTGCTATATACAAATTCGTCTGCTTAATCATATCGAATTGCTGAAAATGTATTGACCGTTTATAAGCCAAATTGAAGCATGTTTTGATCGATGATCTTCTGGCATTTTTCTGGTGATAGTATAATCCTATCTTTTGTAGAACGTTTATGGTTTATGGGCGAAAAAAGTGTGATTCTTAAATCTTTCTTTTCTAAGAATATATAAATATCATTACGAAACCGACATAGGTGGTAGTCTAATTGTGCAAGATCGAAACTTTACTGCGCATGCGCTAAAATTTCCTATCCAGGTCAGCTGATTTTTGCCGTATAGCTAAAAATTGTCTATTGTCAGCTATTTTCTTGGTGAAAAAGACGCCTTTTCTGTTCGCCAGTCCCGGTCTTCTTTCCTAGTAACTTATAGTTAGTTGGTGACAGTCCGAATGTCTGAACTAATAGTTTTGTCAAGCGGCAACAACTCATAACTCACTATTTATCTCCCATCCCACCAAAGCGTATAGTATCATCACCTTATTTAGCGTTGGTCTGGGCTTTGCCACTGATTGTGGAGCGCATTTTTCTTGTTTTTTTGAATCTTATTGTTTTAGGTAATCCACTTTTTATCACTCGTAACTTGATTCTGTTGTGCTTTTGTAGTGTTTCGCAGACGAAAATTTGATGATTTTTCTTGCGTCAAATTGAGCCGCAATCGAAGAACATGAAGCTTTTTTAAAGCTAGCTTTTCTTAAATGCTTTAAGATCGTTTGATGGTAATGTCAAATCCCTTGGCAATATCACGACTGCTCACTCGGCGGTCTTCCTCAGCTCTTGCAATAAATTCATCAGCTCCTTCCGTAGTTGATCGACCGCTACGAAGAGAGCATACTTTACATCGAAATTTTCGCAACTGCATCATCTTTGGGCATAAAGCCCGCTTAGCTGGCAAATAAAAGTTCGTGGCACAGTGCCTTTTAGATAGTCTACAGTCAGTCGTCTAGTTATAGATTGGCTATAGGTAGAGTAAAAATGAAGTTTCGTTCTAGTGGTTTATATAATGAAATTTTATCTTTTATCTACGAGTAGAAGCAATGATTGATTTTCTTCATTTTATAGTCCTGTTTTTGAAGGACTTACCTCTATATCAATGACAGTTCGTCTGTTAAAGTTAAATAATGAAACATTTTATCGGCGGCGTGATAATATGGTTGGTTTAGACTTTGCATTTTACTTTTGCCTAAAATTAAAATATTACGCTTTTGTAAATTTAAACGAAAAGCTCTTATTGAACAGTGGAATCGATGTGACATATGTTTGCCGTGTAGTACAGTCAAAGCGAGTGAACTTCTAGCAAGGACTTATGAGCTCGTTGGCTGAACCTGTATTTATGGGGTATGAAATTCTCATCTTCCTTGTTCGCTATGGTCCAGCAACTGATTTCAATCGAATCGACTTTTCTTTCAATGGTGTCAGCGGAAACAAACATCGCTGGGAATAATAAGACCTTCACTAGCGCACTCTAAAATTTAAGGCAATACCTCTCGCAATGTAATTACCTTATTCCCTTCAAATCGATAACTCTACATGCATTGGGCTAATGGTGCGGGGTTCGTAGTCAACTTGTGTAGATTCTTCATAACCATATGGCGAAAAAACTGAGCAAGCTCCAAGGCGTTCGTAAAGGAATTAGCATGCACTACTTAATAAAGTTAGATACCGGTTTTTTGTTACAGCACGGACTGCACATACCGTTAGCTCTATGATCCACCCAGAAATATGTTTTTTTTTTTCATATACCGCTTCGGTAATACCCTAACACGCATCCCTTCGTCCCCTCCATTTGAGAACAACTAACATGCCGAACCAATCCCAGTTCTTGCACGAAACCTTTACGAGTAGTCATCTAATAACAAATCTTGGCAACATCATGTAGATACATTCTGCAATTCTCTTTTCATAAAAAATGCGACACGCTGAGCGATAAGGACCGTAGTTTAATGGCCGCCGTTGCTCTCATTTTTCTTTTTTTGTGTAGTTTCTCGAGTGTCAAACCACCGTGAGCATTCATCTATCCATTTAGTCTGTCCTCGTAAAACCCTATTGACAAACTCCTTCTGAACTTTTACAGATTCACGTTAAAGCTCGCGAAATCTGTGACGTCTGGAATATTAGAAACGCTGACTCCGCAGTTCCGCTGATCGCGAACCAGCCCAAGTTAAAAGAGAATCGAGCCTAAAAGGAACTATCGATGCACGAGAACCCCAGCTTTCTTTGCCTTTTCTCTCTGCCCGTTCTGTCAGCAGACGAGTGACCTTCTCGTTCTCCTGCGAGTTTTTGCTGTTTCGTGAGCACTGGAACGCTCTTGCGTTGCGCCACTATCGGCGCATTTACCGCACGCATTTTTCACTAGCGCAACATTTTTCCAGAAACTCCCAGCGGCTCTTTGGAACGCTGTTGCGCGTATCACGATCGCAGTATTTCATGTCGTTGTTATTAAGCGCAAACATCGGCGGTAGGGCCGGGTCGAGACTCCTCTATTGGTTCCATCGTTGTACCAGCTCATCGACGGCTTCGCTGTTCTGGTCGTTATAGCGTACTGCTATTGATAGTCGTCGATGGAGTAACAGTCACTGCTGTCTGCCGCCGTCTCTAACAGTTCCTGCTAAAGGCGGCGGCGGATGACTTGGGTTGGACGCTGGTGGCGAGAACGTTTCTACGGCTGCTGCTGGTAAGAGTGTCCGCCTTCCATAATTGAGATATATGGGAGTTCTTGGACGAGTCATAAGTTACGATAGGCCGCATATAGGCGGCCAGACTGTAGCTGGGCGTGCTGGGTGCTGGCTCTAAACAGAGGAGCAGGCCACAGAGAAGGGACAGATCCTTGTCCTGGCACGGATACAAGCAGTGAGAGCAGTGGTAGCTCCATCGTCAGGAACACCACGGCATCAACGGCATTTCTGCTACCATCCCCGTTATCGTCGGGAGCGAAACAACTCCTCGAACAAGAGGTGGAGAGAAGGAAAAAGGGAAAGAAGGAGAAAGGATATGGAAGAAACAAGGGTATAACACAGTGGCAGGGTTTGTTTTGCCAACGAGCGGGGGCACGAGCTCATGAAAACGAGACCTACATACAGAGAAGGCCGATACGGGAAGTTGGGTACTGAAAGGCCGCGTACACTGGGTTTTCTTTGCTCTCTGTTTCATTCGGTTACACATAAAACAACCCGCCGTTGCGCTATTCATTGCGTATCGTTTCCCAGTTCTTTTTAGTTCGTTGTGCGTTCGCTTTGTGGATAGGGGTACGCTCATATATCGGACTGAGTCAATACAAAGCAGATCATACATCCTACGCATCGTCAGCTCGAAACGTAGCGCCGCTTACTCAAATGGTGTCGTTTGGACTTTTGCGTTTCTAAAAAACAAAGCCAGTGGCTCACACCCACCCTTTCACATATAAACAAAACAGAATGTTTAAGTTATACGTATCAGTGCGACGTCCAGCTACGAAGCAACGCAGATCTGAGAAGCATTGACTAGCATCGTGAGTGTTTCATGCACACCATTTTATGCTGCACGGTATGGACGTACCGGTTGATAACGCGTCGTGTCAGCATTTTACAGTAACGTGATTCAGTAAATAAGATCTTCTGTCGTCCGAATTGTTCTAATGGGGCAAGTGGTATTCTCGAAAGTATTGCAGCCGCATAGCATGTCTCACTGAAATATATCTCACTGGTATTAAAAATAGCGAAAAGCTATACTTGGGCCAAACCTGATTATTAGAATTGTTTTATACAAATAACCTCTATAGTATAGACACACTTGTAATTGTGTATTCCTAGACTCGTCAGAAAGATCTCCATGTTACAATGCAACTATACCGACTGTTGGTATCATTGATTACCTGAGTCTGATACGAGTATCTGAGAGAGAAAGTATTTTATCTGTTATCGCTATGCTACAATTGTACAAGATGACCTTCTGTTGCCAGTCCCCACCCGTGCAAGCCGTCTCACATGTTGTATAAGAGATACGCGTGCCTACACCGTAATCGGCAGCAACATACTTCCGAAACAAGGAAGGCAATGGGCTGAGGCACAGACACATGTATCTACGGGGGTATGGAGGGACAAATATTGTATGGGCATATGGACGCAGTCCTATGGGGATGCTAGTGCATTACATTTTGTGACAAGTGAAATTCGCACGTCATTTAGTCACGAACAATTTTTTGATAGAATCAAGAATCATCATTATATCGAATCTCTCGGCAGGCCTATGACGCCATGTTGCGCAACCCTGGACTAGCATTAGACTTATGAAGACATTCACTTAGCTCGTCGTCCGCAGGTGAGATCGACAAGCGACCCTAGCTTCCTTCCCCCAGGGTTGTTTGGTCCCGCCACAGAACAAGGTAGTAAATCCCCCTTATAGTTGTTTTTAGTTATTCACCCTAGGGTGTGTATCGAACCCTCAAGTCGAGGTCAATATATTTTCGTTGATACTTATTGCTAGTACTTCGTAGGTACTGCTTTCGTCAACTACAACTTGCCCTACCATGACTTACCTTAGGTGTTTTGGCGGAAGAAGGTCAAAAGGCCTACTATTTAGGCTGGCAAGACGATCCGGGTAACTTTGCTCGAAAGAAAAAACCGAAGCGCCCGTCGGCAAACGAGAGGGTTAACTTTGTCTAAGTTAGTTCTTCTCTCTGTTCTGCTATCTGATGGCTTTCCGATAGGAACAAAGTCATCGGCTACATGGGGCTGGTAGTAATTGCATCGGATATTGTCTATATCTATTCTTTAACCATAGCATTCGCCATAGGCATGTTTGGGTTAACAGCCATTGCAACAGTATCACACTGACAAAAAAGCAAGCCGAATAGATACACAGCCTTATTTGGTAGGCTATAAATAAAATTTTCATCAGGAAACATTACTTTTTTAGCGAATAGTCGTATGACTTCTGAAGTAACAACTGATCTGCTAGAATAGATTTACGCACGGGTAAAACTAGCCGTAGTTACCAGGATGAGTTCAATGGAATAGATATTTTTCAACTGACTAAAATAACTTACAGTGGATTACTTCTTGTGTCGCACTTAAGGCACAACAGTTCCTCGTTCCTCGCCATCCCGGAATATAATAACGGTCAGCCTTTTCGATACGTTGTCATTTAGTAACTATTGCAAAAAGACGAACGAGAAGGGCCATGACGATTCTAAATGGAGAAATCTTTCATCGCATGTTTGCTATGCTGAAAAGACAACTTGAAACGAAAATGATCTGAGAAGTAATAAAGCCTATTTAAACGTTGGGGCCATGACGGGCTTTGCTAACCGCTCTATGCTAAAGCAAACATTGAGTATACACTTCCCTGAATGTCTGTTTTATGTATGCTTTACTGGCATAAGTCACTTGTAGCCTGCTCGTGAAGTCTGCCGTAGAATGCAGATAAGACATGGAACTTATTCGAACTTCGCTTATTTTGCACGAAAATATTTTTAAAAAACATATTCCTTACCCATGTAGGTTGACATTTAATTGAGCAGATAGTCTTCGTATTAAACCGTCTAGCGAAAACACGTACGTTTCGAATTTTTTTCTGAAGAGAACTCTGCCCACTGTCGTACGTATATCTTAACTATCTTCGTGGAGTAAATTGCTTCTCGAATATGTAAAAGTGAATAGTCATCATTGCCTATTCTTGGACCCGTGCTGGAATTCATACTCACAATTTACACGTATATACAATTTGATTCAATAACCAGCGGTCCTTAGCATGGCATCAGCCCGAACATTATTGAGCCCCAGAAGCAGTCCGATATTCCATCAGCTTCTCGAACAAGATAGTGCACATAGGGAGACGCATGAAAGCCACCGATAGGGGCAGGTTTTGTGGCACACTTAAATCAACGCCGAAAAACAGCTTGAGAGATAGGCGCCTATACACCCAACAACTGGAAATTATGCCAAAACTTTGTCCAGAAACAGCTGGCGCATTTACATCTGGAATCAAAATCGGTGTGTCATCTTTCTATTTTTATCGAAAACACGTTTCGACAGGTTAAAAAGTTTAAAGAAAGTATCTATACGCATTTTAGCCGGTCACAGTCGTTCGCTCCTTAGTATGTAAATCGTATAATAGGTATATCCTGTCAAACATGTAAATTTGAAAAATCATACGAAATTTGAATGAAGGAGAAAAGTTGAAATTTTGTAAATCTAAGAAGCGACTGTCTTTTTGAGAATCATTGAAATGTTCGATTATTTTACAGCTTCTACAACTGCTGATATGACACGGGGCGCATACCTTTTCAAGGTTTCCTCCATACCTTCTATTTGGTAGTAAGGTCTGTATTAAACGGCCGCGTTGGTAAGTATCTTGGCTAACGATAAAATACAAGCGCTTCCGAGAGCTGCGTCGAATACGAAATTGTGACAGCCGCGGGCTTTATAGGTCACCGGTCGAGCTGCTGGGCACTGAAACTTTCGTCACGCCGGATGCCCCTCCAGAAAACGAACGTATGGCAGGAAACGAGCTCGACTCAACGAACTCAGCCTGAGATGGTCTACTCGTGCGAACTTCAAATCAAGGTGCCAACTGACATTCAGATGCTGTATGACCACTCCAGCTGAGTGGTTCTACGTGTATCGTAATATGTTGAGTTGCTGCACGTAAAGATAGCATGTGCTCGCTGCCGTACACTTAGGACATTGCGCCTCCTAACCATGTCGTAGCTAGCAAGGCGTGCATCATAGCTTCTCGAGCGGTAACGTCACGCCTAGCTGTCTATATGAGACACCTGAAATGTAAAAACTCTGGCCAAATAGGAATCAAACGCTCGTACACGAAAACGGCTGAGAACTTAAGCGAGTCGAGAGTACCTGAAAAGGGCACCTATTTGAACGATCTATAAGGACGCTGTACGATATATGAATAAATACTGTGAACGTCATTGCTGAATAGTATTGCACTGATCGTCAGTCTGTCTCACGGGTGTTAGTATTACTCGATTCTATGAGCTATTATGCGATTGATATTTCTCAAACGTGTCGAAATATACATTAAAATTGGTATATAAGGATGGCCATGAGCACCGAGAACTTTAATACACGCCTATCTAAGTAGTCTTAAATTCATTTGATATAAGTATCAAGTTATTCTATTTATATTAAGAATGCTTATAAATTGCAATAACTAACACCTACAATGGCAATCACCATATTCATGCTACGCCATGCATACGTATACTAAATTATGTAATTATCCTGTGATTACTGCATATATCAAATACAACAAGCCCTACCTTACACTAGTTAAGATATTGCTGTCCGATGGGTGACAACGAGGAAAATACCTGCCCCAACTTCAGCAGGTTATTCCAATTTTTACCCTGTGACCATCTCTAAGCCTAACTGTCGGAAAGTCGCCGAGGCATGCGCATCGATTAACTCTAAGGATCTGCCACGACGACCATGGACGTTCGTTGTACGGTCAAATGATCCAACAAGATGGCACTCTGAGAGATTACGCATGGCGCATATTCGTTCCTCTCCCTGTCAATGGCCCTTTGCAACAATCATCGTTTTTAGTCGGTCGGACCGGCGGAACCACTTGTCGCTGCTGCTGCTAGTCCGGCTGTAGCTATCATTGTCGTGATCACTACGCCTCCGCCGCAGATTTGCATTAGCAAGTGCGTAAGCAGACGAAAGCAGAAAGGTCCAACGCGAAAGCGACGCTCGTTCTTCGTTTATCGTCCGGTGACTACGATGAGTCGCGTTACCAGTGCACGCGCGATAAGCTGATGGCGGAGGCCTTCGAGGGTGTGAGAGGGGGCGCCACACTAAACGGACCATCACGCCATAAAGCAGAGAAGAAGATAGAGGCGCTAATAGAGGCCCACAAAGTTTCCTGCTACTACCACTTTTTGCCGCTGGGGACGTACGACGTCCGTGAGGTCGCGCAGCCGGGCAGGCGATGTTATGCCAGTCATCTCCCTTAGTTCGTCTCGAAACGGTTAGGTCGGGAATTGTCTGGGCTAACGTCGACCAGTTGGGTGGGGGAAAAACGTCTGTTTCGACGTCGACAAGCCCAGCTTGGCCTTTTTCGAGTCTGTCCCAATTGCAACCCAAAAAGGTGCTCTTTTAGACACTAGGCCGGAAAACTGCGGGTGGCCCCTTTCTCTGAAGTAGGTCAGCTTGCCGACCCAGTTTTATACAAATGTAATTCTGCTCTCTTCGTTGATAGTAGCTCTTGTCTGCTTAGCATCTCAAGCAACAAAATAAACTAGCTCTACCGACGCAGATATTACTGCGTTCTTAGAGAATTGCAAAACCTAAAACGTGTACAAAAAGTAAGCGAAACACCCGTAATGTAAACTTGCTTGATCTTGTTGTCACTCGCAAAGCGAAAAAGATTTCGTATTAGCATTGTACAGGCAATTTCTCCATATAGTCTCCATATAGTATATATACGCGTCTCCATATAGTATGGTGAAACATGTTTTTCATGAGGGGTGAAATTAAGTAACCACAAACTGAAAACGAACATAAACAGCAAACTGTTTTTTTTCGATAGGGTATTGCGTAAGCCCAAAAATACTGCGGAAGCTGTGCAGATGTCTGCAAGGTTAACAAAGTCCCAGTCTAACATAATGGCGGTTACCCATAAGTTTTTTGCGATATTCTTCATTTGTCAAATCAGTAACAGCCCTTTTTGCCGAATTAGAGAATCCATATGATTTGTTACATTTATGATTTTATGCGTAATGTTTTAAGCCGTTCATAATTTTATATCTAGATAACCTATCCTTTTTAAAATATATAGCATAAATAATAATAACATCTGAAGGTAAAAATATCTGGTAAAAAAACAAAGCAGACAGTTTTCTTTACCTGTACAAATGGCTTTCTTTGTTCTTCTTTTAACTATTTTTTTGAAATTCTACATACATCTACAAAAGTACATGCACTGTATTTATAGCAGATACTCTATTAATTTGAATATCTCTATATTTTTGCTGCTATCTTACTTGTAAGGCACCTTTTAAATCACTTCCAAAACCAGACATATGCAAGTCTCAAGATGTCCTTGATTTCTCGTTTCATTAACTTTAATTAATTCCTCCTGGCATCGTGGGGCAGCTTTTGTACTTATTTTGGGTACTCTAGTGCCAATTTGGCGATCCATTACAGCTTTCTCTACTTTTGCGGCATTCGACATCAACAGCCGGCTCTACCAGTACACGCTGATCAGGAAAGATACTCAAAGTAAATCCGAAATTGCAGTATTGAAACTTCTTACAGAAAAGACCATTGTATGTAAAGTGTAGTATCGATGTGTAGCAAGAGAAAGATGTGATTTCACTGATATCGAGATTGGAAAATGTCAGCTTAAGTTATCGCGCTAAGAAGCTCGGCACCAATGGATGGATTCACATTAATTTTTTTTAATTAAAAACACTTTAGCAAATTGAATGGCGCGGCCGTTCCGCAAACTCTCGGCAATAGTATAACGTTCAAAGTGACATTGTTGTTAAAAGTTTAAAATCGCTGCTCGACCTCATATTGGATAACCTTTTGCTTGTCGTATGGAAATGATCTCAATCGACGGGAGTCAACTTAGATAAAAAAACACTGTTTTACTTTAGCTTTGCATGGGGCAAATTTCGTCGTGGTGTTTTCGCACATTTTTTCCAGGTCCTACAAAGGATATGAAGGTACATATGATCAACAAGTAATCTCTTTACTGTTGTTCCTAGTGAGGTGTTTCATAAGCACATATGTACAGTAATTTTCGTTAAACAGCCACCAGCATTACGCTCAATTAGTTATTCATCCGTTTATTCATCCTGTTCTTTGTTGCCAGGCTTAGTGTTGGCGTCATGGCTCTGTATCGCTCATCAACTCCGCAAACGGTGTCTCCAATACAAACTCTCCCACAAACCAGCTCACTTAAAGGGCAAGCTTGATAAAAACGCCTCGCACATTTTTACTTTTCGAGTATTCGCGTCATTTACATACATATAAATATACATACACACGCGGACGTAAATATATACGCATACATATATGTATGTATATGCGTACTGTTCCATTTACCCAGGCCGCTCCCGCCCTTTCCAATGGGCCCCTCTATATACAGGCCGCTCGATCGGACGACAAGGCTTGGGACAAGCAGGCGTTTCTGTAAGGCTTCGACCAGTGTGGCCAGCCGTCTGGAGTCGCTCCGAGTTGGATTTCCGTACGTTGGCTGCGCCAGCATCGTTGGTGGCCGCAGTCCCGGTGGCAAGGACCAACGACGGCTTGACTATACGTTGATGATCCCTCTTCTATTGCCCCGATCTGTCGGATCTTGAACCTCCTGGATCAGCTTCTTGTGAGCGGCAACAGAAGTAAGAAGCGGCAGTAGCCGTCGTTGCTGCTGCTGCTGTTGCCGTCGAGACCCAAAAATGTATCTCGCATAGGCAGCGTTCATCCTCTAACAGCTGCAGCGGCAGCAGCCGAAGCAGGTAAGCGGTTTCTAGGCTAGATGCTTGGACCCGTTTACCCTACCGCCGCCGTTGCGTAGCCACCGACCCAGCGACCGGTGTTTTCAGAGCCTATATCCTGCGCTCGCAGCATCTCCGGGACAAATCACCTTGCGCGTGAGAATACGTTCCTCGCTGGATGAACGGGTATCACGAGGCAAACGGCAGTGCTTTCCCCTCGTGCGTCCAAAAGGGAGAGAGATAAAATGGAAATGAGAGGTAAAATAGCGCGAGAGGCCGAAAACCAGGAGCGGCGGCTAGGGCTAGATGAAAAGGAAACGTTACTGGGAGAAGTCGGCAGGAATCGAACTGGCCTCAGCTAGACGTAGATGGATGCGGATGAAATGCTGATAGAAAAGCAGAAGTCCGCATGCTTTTATGAGTGCCGTTTAGAAGGGAGGAGCTTAGCAATAAGAAAGAAGAAAGCTTAGAACGAGAAATGAGCAAACCAGGGCAAATGCAGGAGAGTTGACAATAGCGCCATTCATAGCAACGACAACAATTGACAGTATCATATTTTTATATTTCATATTGTAGGGTCAGTGTAGCGAATTGATCTGGAATTATGTTGTTACACCCGTTAAAGATGTGTCTTCTAAGAAATTGTAATAAAAAGGCTAGTATTTGGCAAACTTTGACCAAATGTTTTCAAAAAAGCTCACATTAAGTTTTTACTACGGACTAAAGGCACTTGTTACATCAAGTGGTGCCGTTAGCCAGGAACCGATAGAGGTATCTCTGCTTCATAAAGAACACATGGGGTTCGCAGCCTACAAGTGACGAACCTGGACTCTACGTTACCATCAGTACCTATAGGTATCGTTCACTATTTATGTCAGAACCTTAATGCTCAGAAATTCGTTCAGGTCTTATTTTTTATTTATTGTAACGTTGAAATCTCGCGAAGCCAATATCCATTCCTGATAATAGGCTGTCTCAAAATATTGTACGGGTGAGGTCTATAGACGGTTTCATGCAAACAAGACATAGCTCCTCAGTGAGCTGGCCTAATCACTGAGTTTCACCTAAAAATACAGCCTAAATCCTTGTCAGGATCCTACCCAAGCCGCTGACACCACAGTCAGACCTATAGGTTGCGCCCGCCTTAACGTAATAAATGTTAACCGAATAATGACTTGCAGAAGTCTCCTCGCTAGTAGATCTGGCTACATGGTGCTTGTGGTTTTTTTGTACGCTTTGTTTGTTGCACAGTTTGATGCACCTACTTGTTTTGTTCAAGTAGACGTTGTAATGTACGCCTATTGGGGCTGACTTATCTATGTGACAAGTAAGTCACTCTCGGGTTTCAAAATGCCCAGGTGAGGAAATTGGTCTAGGCGCAACAAGAAACATCTAGTACACTTCAATGAAGCGATATACGTTTACCAAATAATCTTGTCAGAAATTAGAAGACTAACTGCTACTGCATATATCGTTCAACGACAAGTCAACGCAATCAACATCGCTTAATCGTGCCGTCAACATTAATTTATAAGCCGTTGACAAAGGCTCTGGGAAAGCGGTTACTCATCACCTCAGCATTTTTAGCAGATTTTGCCCCGGGGCCTGTATGAGTATTGACAGCAGAAAAGAAAGCTTGGCATAAATCATCAAAGCTACTAAGCAGCAGGGTGCAGTTAAAACACGAAAAATCAAGCTTACACAGGACACTCTCTCAATCGAAAAGGTCATGAGAAAGCCAATACTATTACTGTAAATCAAGCATAGGGCCACTTTGATTTTGTTCCAGGTCGACTTATCCATGTCGTTATCTACTTTGAACTCTACTTACCTTCGACTCGCTTGACAAATATTTACGGTTATATTTACAGCATATCTATCACTAAAAGATGGATATTGGAAAGTTATGCTATGGAAAAGATAGCATATGGATATATTACACAATTTTTATGCGACATCAACAGAGGCGGGGATGATAATAAAGCGCAAATATATTGCTTCTGTTGTATGCAAAAATAATTTATTTCGGAAATAAAGTTATTAGAAATGGCTATCCAGAACGCGATAACGACATCAATCTCAGAAGCATTGCGATCTGATCATTATCACAGTGTGGGTCTACAATTCAACTACAGTATATGGTAGGTTAGGTCGAACAAAAATGAACTTTGTTCATGAAAAATTTAACGGGCTAATGTAATAACTGCATGTACTATAGTTGACGTCCCGCTGGGTGTAACATCAGTAGACGGAATTTGTTGAATCAACGGCACAACAGATCTGGGTCGAGTTCCGAGTAAGGGCTTCTACGCGTCAAAATATTTCAGGAGTTTGTCGCTCAAGGTGACATGGATGGTCGAAAGCGCCTGCCTATTTTTGAATTACCTAAATTACCTAGAAAGTGGTTTTTTCAGACCACTTCGTTGCTTCGATACGAAGCGGAAGAACAAAGAGATTGAAGTTCTATCAGCATAAAGCACTCTCCTCGATCCATCAACCTGTCTGGTATTCAGCCTTCGAGCTCAAACGGGTTTGTGACCACCAATAAAAACAGCCTCGGTACCATGTATACAACAATGCTAAAGCCGTGATAATTTGAAATACATGGGCATATAACATAACAAGGTAAGCATGGATTCTTTCGAAGTACGCCTCCCTGTTGTTTGAGCGCCCAGTTGAGAGTATGCGTCGCTAACTAGATTTCTGCGGGAATTAGGAAATGCAAGCAATTTCACGGTGTCGTGGTTCTGATGAACGAAAATACACAAATACGAGACGAAGTCTTGTGTGTTTGGTACAAATGCCCTAATGGTAATCAGCTTATAATGCGACAACTTATTCAACGTTTATGTGCTCTTTTTGTCAGCAAACCTTGCTTCATGACCGACGTGTACAAACGCCTCGAGTTCATGTATTTCCACAGATAATAGATGATGATATATGTTTTATGGTACGCTTGAAGGTCCGGCTAGCGAAACAGCAGATTTGAGATCCGTACGTTAGATGCGTGATGTTCTACGCGGTGTTTGGGATGCATCAAGATCGACAATGCTCACATCGTCGCCGTCAGATTACGATCGTACAATGATGATTGTATAATACGCTGTAGTATCCATAAAATATGATACAATGTATACAAGAAAAAATGCTTTCCCGTATCGGTGCCTCACAAAATGTTTATTATTGAAAGAAATTGCGGCACTTGTTTTTACAGTGACGTTTAACTCATGAAAGACACTTTTATCTGACTCTATCCTGTAAAACTGAAAACTGGCCGGGCAGATATTGTTGAAAGAGACTTTTCTCTAACTACTCATTCATATTGCTATAAAACTCTTGTTTAATATTAGGAAACCATTTTTCGGCTGGATCATATTGTGCTCCATCATAATAAGTGTCCCTGTCGAAAAGGAAAAAGATGTTTTAGAACTTCGGACAAGTTGAAAACACTTAGTTGACGTTTTACCTGTAGAGACCCCCCGGGGATGCTCAATTCTAACGTCTGAAATCTTATGACACTCGTAGCGTGAAATTTTTGGGATGATTCCATCGATGGCTAGGTATGTATCCGACTAATGAATTTCAAGCAGGACTGCGCACCGGTTTCCTAGCTCTCCTGCTATGTTTGACTGTTTACTTTGGAACGATTGCACAACTTAGCAAAAGCAGCGTTTCTAAATAGAGAAAAGCCAATGTGCATGATACATATTCTCCAGCAAGGACAATAACTTGAGAAGTAGTTTTAATCCCAAACAGGGAATAGCGTAATTTAATAACTATCCGCCTACATAAAGCTATTCCTTATTCACTCGTTCTCTATGCCGTACATTGACGTGAACGCGTTTAGCACAGTCGTGCCTTAGTGTATTTACATGCAACAAATAGAGCAGGCTTCTTTATTTACAAAATCGCTCGTGCAAACCTCGATTTAGAATCGGTCCAGTTAGGATCTCATTATATATTAGGCTGGCAGAAAGCAGGAAATCATAGAGTGATAAGCTAATGATTAGCAAACCAAGCACGCTTCTCAAATGCACTGTGACTCCCGGTGTTTTTTACGGCCTCAGCCAATGCGCATTTGTCTACTCTATAGCATCTTTATTTGCCATACCGCAGTTCTAAGCTCGGTTCAGCGGGGAGGTCTCCCCCGTTCCTACTAGTTCCTACTGTTTAATACGAAGAATTCCGAGGCTCTCACAATGAGGACGTTGAAGCGCAAGCATTGTTAAGAGCACGTCGCCAGTTCCCCGGGGGTCGTTATGGAGAATGAGCTGAGTCAAGCAGGTCTCAGAGTTTAGATTCCTTGAGACAAAATCAAAAATTAAAGTAAAAAGGACGACGTAAACGAGAAACTGAGCTCTAGGAATCGTATCCGTTCCAACAGTTAGTTTTATTATTTACATCACGTCGTAGCTCTATCGTACTAGCTATACATTTACATATCTTTCTAATGAAATTGACAAGCGGTGACAGTAATGAATCTGCTTACCAGGAACGAAGGATCGAAGAGGCCAAATGTCACAGCGAATTCAATCGGCCCCCCTTTGTTTAACATTCGTATTTGGGGAAAATGCTTGCGCGAACCAGAGTAAATAAAGCTGAGTTAATGGAAAAACTACCGACTTGACGCTTAAATTCGCTAAGGATAGGTTCTTTTTCTAGATGACGGCAACTAAGGTTTTGCTCCACTTTAGATAGGTAGCGAAGTGACACGCGTTTTTCAGTATGCAAGATAAGAGATCCGCGTCATTAAGTCATGTATTTAAACGGAGATTTAACGCAAACACTATAAATGGCAAATGCAACAGAAGTATACAAAATTCAGGACTGTTGAAGGACACTATTAAAAACATGAGGTTAATATCATGGCTACAACAGAAGATGTCGTGTCCATATGCCCCACTATCAACAGAAAGAAGTAGCACATATTCTAAGCGAAAATACAACGACTTAAAGAATAATACATCCTATAGACACGCTCGTGGCCTTCGTTCCTGGCGAAATGAACACGACCCCAGTTAGCTGCAAGGTCATAGCTTCCTACTGAAACCTCAATGAGCTCTGTAGGACCCCATAGACGAATCGAACGGCTTCTACTGCCAGCACAACGGTCACGTTACACACAGTTGCGTACAGCTACATGGGCTTAGATAAGTTCTGGCTATACCGAGGTTATTTTCTCTATAAAGCTTACATCACCTAGCCCACACACTGTTAGGTAACGTAAGCACTGTATTTACAATGATTGTGTCACCCTATTATGTATGATACCTACACCTAACGATCAGACAAGCCATATTGGATTTAAAGTAGTTGACGCCTTCTTATGAAAGTGTTATGCAGTAAAACACGTGGGCGTTGCTGTAAATCTGCGATCAGCGAAACGGCGACTGGTAATTGGGAACAGACCTCTTCTGCTACCATTCTGCCACCTTTGCCCTTAGATATAGAAATCATTTCTATGCAAGAGAAACAACCCATTGAACCCTAGGGGCTCTCGGAGCTAGATTCTTCTCGGATCCTACAAAGGTTTTCCGGGTTCCGGACTTTTTAAGCTGGACGTCCTGGGACACCCTGTATTTGGTCTGCTACATTGGTATGCCGGATTTGTAGCAAGTGGGACGTCAGGAATGAGAGACACCAAAAAGTCACGAAGGCTTCAGATATAGATCGAGTGACTATTGCAGGTCCCAGGCGACTTGCATGCTGCCTGCTTCGTCCTGGCTTGTATGCACTATGTTGCGTTCGACGCAAGCCATCGGTTGACTAGCATGAAGGACCCCACCGCGGCTTACCATAGCTCCCAGCCTGCTTTCTTCGTTTCCCCGTTACCCGATCAGAGTCAGGATCAGATCGAGGACAGTGAACTAGGCCTAGCCTGATCCAGCTCTGCCCCTGGTCCGACAGGTCGTTTAGAATTGATATGAATCAGACGACTGTCAAATCGGTGTGCAAACCCGAAGTAAAGAAGCGCCAGATAGATGGCGAATGGAATTCCATATGGAGTTGTACAGCCATCACAGTCCCAGCTGTCTTCCCTAATCGATCTGCAATAAAATATCTCTATTTTCTTTTCTACAGTATTGAAGATGGTGGCTGGCTAGCCCACGTAGCGTTCGATACAGATTCGGTTATTTCGCTCAAAAGCAAAACTAGCTGGACGAAGCTATGAAATGCACAGGAAAAAACGACTTGCTTTTAACGTTAGATGCTGCTACAATTGACCACAACTTGCCTTAACTAGACAAACCTACGGGCATGCTCAGGTTTATAATTTTTTCCACTACACATAATCGCATTTGGTCTTTGGTCAAAAAGATGTAGTATATATATATAGTTCTTTCATACTTTCATACTCGATATTACATGTTAGCATTGTTCTTCAACTGAAGTCTTCTACTTTATCGATAGCCGTCAGCGGGGCAGTGGTATATCAGACATTCCCAGGGAAATTAGAACAACAAATGAAATTCTTAACTATGTCAAATTAACTATATAAGTACTAACCACTAACAAATGAACGCCAAAGAAACTTGATGCGTATTCGGTGACCGGTTTAGCTGCGCAGGGGTTCATTGAAAGGAAGCATGTTTCGACTTTATGGCGCTTGGCTATCTCGTCATTTTATAAGGATTATGCATGTAATCTGAATTTTCAAGCTCAGGAGCGTAGCAGGGCACTCAACGACGTGGAGCAATGAAGACACTCGTACTTTTGAAATCTTTCGAAGGCGTCAGGTATAGACTTTCGACACTGCTGCTAGTCTCGGTACAATTGGCTACGGTAAACAAAAAAAAAAAAAAAAACTAGAATCGAGGCAGAGTAAGCAAAAATGCTTTCTTGAAGAGCTATATACGTTCTGTAAAGAAAGCCGTTTTCCAAATCCTGTCAAGACAGTGAAGACACGAGTGTCCGCTATTGAAGCCTTTGATCTTTGCGAGAAAAGCATTGTTTTCAAGTGGGCTTAACAGAATAAGATTCGGCCATATGTCCTTTACTCGGTCAATAGATATCTCTCTTCTGATATCTTAGCCACACCGGAATAGCTACTTGACTGCGTGAAATAAGATTCTCTAACGGTTTACTAGATCAAATCCTGCATTAAGACTAAACACAACAATGAAGATAATGCCTGTAATGTAACCAGCTGTTTGCTGATGCCGATGGCGAGACCCTTACGCCATGTCGGTTTTTTTTTGAGGAAGCGCTCAGCTGTGCGTTTGACGCATATGTGGATTTTGCACATTGCTATGAAGGACCTTTACTCCAGCCAGTGATAAACGTGTGCTTTATTTGAAAGTGTATCGACTACACAATAAATTTGCAACATGTATTTCTGGTAACAACACGTACTATACGGGTTGTATGGACAAAGAATATAATTTTTGGTGCCCATATAAGGTGCCTGTATAAACAACACAGTCTAAGATTTAACGCTGGTGCAAAACGCTAAAAGGAGCAACATATTACTAGGCCTATATCATATGCAAGTTTCGTGTATCATAGGCCGATCATATTTATTATACAGGTACGAGCAACAAGTCACACTGAACACAAATTCACTCTATGTCGTCCAATGAATAAGTAAATTTGGTAAAATATAATTTTTTGTCTGATAGGCTATAGCGTTTTGTTGCGTCACGATGTAAGTGTATCTATACCACTATGGGCTTGCCTTTAATTTGATTGTTCTTGGTAGCATTTTTTGGGGAAACGAAGTTACGCAAAAAAATTGCTTTTTTTTTTCTATCTATTTTTTATCTAGTATATCTTCGGTGAAATTGTGCGTGTATGAAGATTTCACACCGTTAAAAGCAGGTTGTGTGTTTATTGCTCGTGCGTTATACATGTTTGACATATATTTAGACGAAGGCTCACGCAGAAGAAGAGGGGCTATGTTCAGCCACGAAGACAGGATCAAGCCTGATTATTGCAACTTTGTTGCTCGTACAAGACAACAGCCTAGAAAAATAGAAAGAGTAATTTTTAGAACTTTATTGGTGTCGGATACGATTTTATCTTTTGTTTAGCGACCTATTATTTTGGGTGTCATGTACGCACACTTCCTTTCTACGCGGAAGCTTTTCCTTTATGTGTATTCCGACAGTTTTTCGCAAACGTTTAATATAACTACGACGGCGATCTATTTTTCGTGTTCTACATTCGGTATCTGGACCACAAGACGTCCCTAAACCTAGCATGCAAGTACTTTACCCACTAAGCTATCGCAGGCCGTGCGTCGAGCTCTCATCCTGCCATAATAGGACGATGCAGATGTGGATCGAACGTTACACCGAACCAAGCTATTATAAACTGTTCTATTGTCTTTAAACATTCTATAACATCGTGCATAATAGCAGTGATAATTCGATGTTTCTGTTCTAGTTATTTAGCATTGAGGATTAACCAGTAAACGCATCATTGGCTTGTGTGATCGTTCTCGTATTGACTCTGCAAAATCAATCATTCAATACCAGATTCCACCAGAAACAACTAAGGTAATATTGATTCTAGCTTCAAAGTTCCAAGACAGAGACTATTGATTATATCGAAGAAAGCACACTATTGATTTGCTTTTTTCTTTTCAACTTGGTCTGTTCCGCAATAGATAACTTGAGATTGATTAGGACTCAATAATAGTCTACCCAATAGAACAGGTATTGTTCTAAAACGCTAGTTGTGTATTTTTTTCAGTTAGCGGCTGCAGGATACTTGTATACGGTGTAGGGGGTCGAAAATTCAAGCAAAATGGTTCTCGCTAAGTATAACTGAGGATCCTTTAAAGTACCAACTAATAGATTACAAAAAATATAGAATTATCTGCAATAGTTGGCATCTTTTCATAAAAAGATGTTACAAAATTGGCGACGGAAACACACATTTTCAGGAGAAGGCACAACAAGAGCTTGCTTCCTATAAAACGGGAAGGATTACACAGACAAAGTGCATCAAAAGCACACCAATGACGCCATTACTGAAGCCACCTTTCTTCTTTTACGGGCCCCATCTACCTAAGGCCTTCATTCAATTTTGGGAAAACACAAAGGTCGTTGAAGCAATGAGACTGAGTCCAGTTGTTTCCCTAACGAATCAGAATTCTAGGATGCCCACGGAGCTCTCGAGGGAAAAGTTTTCCGATCTGGGAACGAAGCTCATACTCCTAGTCGGTACAATTCGTAGAGGTAGTCATTGCAATATCCGCTGCGTCAAAGTAACGCGATGCGTCAACAAGATCAAGGAGAGCTGACGTTATTTCTAAAATGCTAACGCAGCAAACGCAATCACAACTGTCAAAATCACCGTCAAGAACCATCAAATCAGGGCCGCTAGGCAGCTTCCGAAGTTCGTTAGGTTACGCAAACCGATACGTTCCTTATTACCGATGTTAGGAGAGAGTTAAGTCTGTCTGCTAAAACAGCATCTTTCTTAGCTCACGACAACTGGCACAGTTTTACCGAGAGACCCTCTATAGCCCCAGTGCGAGGGGCTATCTACCACGAAAGGGGCTGCAACTTCGCATTGCGGCAAAACTCCCGGAGATAGCAGCATTCGTCAAATAATAATCCTGCAGTTCTGCATAAGCTAATGATCAAAGTGGAATTAAATGACACGAGTAGCAATCACTATCGTACGGGGCCGTATAAATTACTATCGTAGAAAATATGCGAACTAAGACGGAAACTAAATACTTAGCAGAATGATGACTAACGTATTTGGTTAACTGTTTTAAAAGCTGTATGAAGTGTGACACTTGTAATTGGGATTTAAAATGCTTACGTCTTAATGGTTAAAATGTTTTAAAAAAAATAATTCAGATAGTTTCAATAAAAAACAAAAAAAAACATCACAGATATGTAAACTTCTACTAGGTTCAAGCAGTGCGGTGTTCGATTCATACCTATTGGTTTCGCCAAGTGTGCCAGGGGATGACTTCTAAGTGTTGTTCTAAGTGAATCAGCCAAATCTTGACAGCTTTCCTTAAGTAGTATAAGGACGCGGGAAATCTCGATGAGGGTAATCTTCATGATGCTTTTAACCTCGAATAAAGGTTTCCCTAATCCTGTCTTTATACTATATATAAGATGTATATATGTAAGATCTTCCAGTTTGAGAAATTTTCTCCTTTGCAAATCTTGAATTTCATTATTTTGTTAAATTGCTTTCGCATTAGTCATTTGTAAAGGTGAAGTATGTGTTGGGAAACTATACATGGAGTAACACTCTATCTGACGTTAGCCCCGCGATCGATAAGCGCAACCCTAATAATTAATTACTTTATGGCCGTCACACTAAACTACGATTGCCACAAAGGAGCCAGGAGGGTTCTCAAAGATACGTTCGTGATAAAGAAATACTTAACTAAATTAATTAAAAACTTTACATTGATTCACTGCTGTTCTACATACATACATACAGTTCGCTATAAACAGAAAGAACGCAAAGACGGTCGGCAGAATAAAGGCTTCCAAGGTGAACCCTTTCCTCTGTCATTATTTCAGTCGTGTCCTAAACGAAAGTTGTTCTAGAAAATCCGTTTGTCTCTTTAGGTTCATCTGGTCTATTTGCCTGCTAAGGTCGAGGAGTGTGACCTTTTCTTGTGTGATCTGTGATAGAGTCACGTGGAAATCGCGTTTGTCCTCTGCTCGATTTACCTCGAGGTCAACACCAAATACTCCGTACTAGTGCTGGTTTCGACCTCGGTTGGGGCACTGGTACCTTCGTTGGTCCTTCCGGTAGATGGATACACCGTTCGCAAAGGTATCGGCACGATATACATGAGAACGGTTGCTATCAAAGCATCGTCATGACGACGAAGCTGTAGAACTGACCGTTGGATAAATCCATACCTGATGGTAAAACGAGCTCGGAACACATATATACACACATACGCTTAGTCCTATCACCGGGTTTGCTTCAGTTACCTCAGCCATGTGCTGGACCACTGCAGGCGAGTTTGGCAGAAGCTCATGAAGGGCTAACCAGGTCTGCTGGTGCTCCTCACCTTGCCAGTTTTGCCCTGTCTGTACACGAGACAGTATTGTATGTGCTTATCCATCGATGCCGCCGGTGCGACTCGAAGCGCGGACGTTCTTGCGGGCAGAATACCAACTAGTGTAAGCACTGCTCCATTGGATTGTAGGCAGAATCCCAATCCGAGAAGTAATGAGTCAAGATTGAAAGAGATAGACGTGCCGCTGAGGTGCATACCTCATTTCTTATAAGCTTTTACAAGCATGAACCCCTGTATATAAATATATACAACTATACTGTTCTCATCAGTGCCGTACGTTTCTATTACAGAGATATTAAAACAAACTAGACAGTATACACTAATGTGCATTGGCAGTGTCCTGCAGGCCATAGCAATGAACCGCAAATGCCTAGGAAGGGTCAGAACAAACCTTCACAGATACGCGTTAATAGAAGCATAACGCAATGCAATCTGATTCACTGGTCCCGCCAGTAAATGAGCTAAGATAGTTTCGGTTGAGTAGTGAGTATGCCCATTATACCGACGACGTACAGCGCGTCTGGCTGAATGGTGGCCACATATACCGTACAGATGAAAACACGCGAAAATGTAAAATATGTCTGTATGTAATCCTCTATGATAATGTATCATGATGGAAGTCCTATGTTTTATCCACATCAAAAAATAGCCACGTTTTATTAACGGGAATTTTTTAGCGGGAGAGCACGCGTGCCAGTGTCTATTCACTATAGTCTATTCTGACGCCATACACTGAAAGCGTCACAGTTACTTGAGGGTGAAGGACGCTTTAGAGTTCCAATAAGCTGATTAATCACCACAGTATCTGTCTGCTAGTTTTGACTGCCACCAAAAATAATCTCTATAGATCTAATTTTAGCTTATTTGATGATGCAATAAATTTATTTTCTGTCTTTCGTCCTAATCTGATCCGCACTATTTATTCTTCGCCGTTATATGCAGTTAAACGAAATCTACATATCTATTGTAATTGTGTTAGATTTCGACGTCTTCTGCCCTCATAGAGGACGAGCGTGACAGAAGTTGGACGTTGGACGTTGGCTAACGCGTAACGAGACCCCTTTATTCATCAAAGGAATGTGGAGCTCACTATTAGCACTTCTCGGCTAACAGAATCTGTCGAAGCTAGCGTTCTAGCAGAACGGCGTTGGGTCATGTTTCAGTTGGTAGCGGTCATTCACATATATAGTCCGACGTACATCGGCCTAGAGGACCAGCATGTGGCCAATGGACAAAGCCGAGGTAGCCGAAGTGGGCTGTTTGGTCCACTAAAGCCCACTTTCCTAATTCGGATTAACACAATCCACATATCGGCAATGCTGTGACCGGCCTAAAGTGATGTAGATTTGCCAGTGTGGTGGTGATTGTAGCCATAGACCAGTAAGTTGGTTACGGCCTTTGTGCATATTAAACAGCACAGTCTTGTTGCTTCCATTTGGGCTAGTGGCGCCAATTTCGAACAGGAGGACCGACGTCGGCCAAATCAACAGAAGCTTCGCCCCTTCCCTGCAAACGCATCGCATGTATATTCATAAAGATCTAGTTACGTGGGCTAGCGTAGAAGCCGGCAACGGTTGTACCCAAGAACCCCGGTGGATCTAGCTAGCTGGAGGATCAAGTTAGCAATGGAAAAAGTAAAAAGATACATTGCTATTAAGATGGCAGTTGAGTTGTGACGTTCTGTTTGACAGGGAAGGTGGGCAAAGGCGATTTTTTCACAAGTTAAAAATCGTTTCTCAATTGAATACTCTCACATAAAGAAAAACTAGACGATTCTTTTGCTGTAGCAACTTCATTGACTTATTGACATATTTAATCAAACCCAGCATTCTACCACACCAAATGCTTGTCTAAAAGCATACTGACAAAGCGGACTTCTATTCACAAAGGTTCTTCAGGTCAATGAAGCCTATCCGTAGGAGGCTTTCCACCAAATCATACGTTGGATTCTTGTGGTTTTGTAATTCAAATAAGCTAAAAAAACAGAATGAGCAATACGTTTTGTTTTTTGTTTCACGCCTCACGAACCCCTACAATCTATTTCATCAAAATGGGAGAGAAATATTTTTCTGTCTGCATTATTTGCTGTATTCACAGTGAGAGTTAATGTGGACCTACGTAAGCTGCACAATTCAACAGTACATGCTTAACTCATAGAAGATAAAAATGTCTCTAAATTTTTGCTTCGTTATTCCTTCAATTTCGGGCATATCAACAGTAATGTGGACATGGACCGTTCCAACATAGAATATTGCCAGCTTTTCCCGGTGGGAATCTATTGGGCACAAGTGCTTAGGGATTTATTTCTAAGCAATAAAGAACATAAACTAATTTACCAGGGTCGCAAGCAGCTGTTGTCTAAGGTAAGTTAGGTGTATGGTAACGGAGGTCTGTCAACAATCACGGAAAAAATATCAAGCCTAGTATTGCATGCAACGAGGTCACCAGCATGTCATCTGTAAACACGGACATATCAGCCGACTATAGATGTCAATCATTACGAAAGTCGTTCTCCAGTGAAAGCCTTTGCATTACAAGAACATTGTTGGGAGACGTTGATCAGGCCACCACGGTTAAGGATGGTTAATTCAAATCCTCTTTTAGAAGCGCCTAATAACAGCATTAGTTTTATGGTCTAAACATCAGGCAGCTGCCAGGTGATATCAGAAAGCCCAGACATCAGAAAGGGCTGATGTCTCGGAACTTCATTCAGCGTCGGAATTATTTCGAGCTATTCGTATTTGAGCGCAAGTTCCACAGACGCCTTCCATTAGAAGCGATCTAGGTAAACAATCCTAAAGCTTGTCCTATCACCCATAACGCTGACGTGCAACATTTATAGATTATGGCTGGTAAGTAAACAAAACATAACAATACGGCTTAAAGTTAAAATTAAGAGTTTAATTCTAGGCGTGTTTATAACAAGATATGATCAGTTATCAGAGCCGTTTTCATTTAGATGGCATCTATTGTTATGTACTGATTGTATAGTTTTGGTAGCAAAAGTTATTAAAGAGCTGCGGTTGCTATATCAATTAACTGTAAAAAAAAAAAGAACAGAAATAGAGAAGGTCAACATTTCAAGGAAAAACATTAAATTAATTTTTCTCTGAATATCTTTACGAACGAAGGAAATTAGAGCTTAGGAAAATGAAATATATATATACTAACGAGTGAGGTTCTCGAACAATTTGTGTAAGCCCATCGGAAGCTGCGAAACGAGCTGAACCTAACTGTTCGCTTCTCTCTCATCGTTCGCGAACCCTATTACCTAGGCAAGGGCAAGCTCTCACGCGAAGCCTATTTCAACTGGCCGTGATTCTACTTCAATGAAGTCTAAGACTTCCTCTGGAAGGTTGTATTGGCTCTGTCCAGCGCTGAAGCAACACAACTCTCACTCTCTTAGCGTCGATCAAGAAACAACAATTGACGAACTTCCACTAGTTACAGCTTACAGCTGTACTGCTGAATGGCCACCAGATTGAGCTGTTTGCACTTCAAGAGAAATCGCAAAAAAGCTGCGTTTTACATTTCCTCAGCAATGTTATTTCAGTCAGTGTTCTATCAGAAGTGTCCGAACATCTCTCAAGACGCTCGTCTGTTGAAAGCGGAGTATTTTCTCTTGAGGGGGACTCAAGCTAGAGCAAAGGCATACAGATATCTGCCGGTAAGCCAACGAATAACAGAACTAAGCCAATCCGCTACGAGCATCCGTCGAGCTATCCGTCAGCTATGGCGAAAAGGTGAGCGTATATTATATTTTGCAAGACCTTCCGAACCACCAACCAGGGTGCCTAACTGTATAATATTCGAGAATATTCGCTAACGGTGTAACTTGAGTAAGATGTCCTCGACGACGTCTGAGGCTTGAAACTGTACTAGCAGTTTGCTCACTTGCGCAATAAGGGGAACTTCATTCCCATCGCGAGGCTCGTAACTACAGTCGAAATAGGTTGGAGATAGGAAATCAACCAGAAGCATCAAGATTAAAGAGCTAGGCGTAAGTAGACGTCATTTGCGAGACGAGCACATTTCGCATTGTAGGTGTGGCCGTGTTCGTAATAATTCACGAGTAATGTGTTTGCCTACTGAACCTAAAACATTAACTTGGCTTACGCTCGAAACCCGACCTAGGCACACCTTGTTTTGTGCTGGAAGGGGCCACCAATTGCCCGAAGCAATGCTTAACAAAGACAATAACAGACGTCGAACTCGGAACGTTTTGTTTGTAGGTGCGATCGAAGTAATGAGAACTACACATAATAAATATGCATCTACAGCGGTATAAGTACGTAGGGAACACGACTGTGCAAACGATATTGTGTACATATATTTTAAGAGTACACACACGTGGAAGAATGTACAGGAACATCTTTATTAACCTGTTACTGATATGCAAACAGTATTGAAGGAGAATCCGATGTCGTAAATCCTCATGAAGACTCTCCATCCATGATATTATAGATAGGTCCCATAGATAAGATGATTCATTTTTAAACTAGACTTCTCCGATAAGATCGACGTATCAAAGAACAAACAAACCAGTATAAAAGTGAAATGATATGAGAAAGATAACTGCGAGAAATTGACAAAAAATAACTCTTTGAAAACTATCGTATGACCAATTCGTGTTGAGCTTCTAACATTAAACGTCGTACCTTAGCAAGTATCGAAATAAGTTCACTAACTATCGAAGTTGTCCTGACACGCTACAGTCATTATTATAACTAATCAGTGTAGCTTCGGTCACCTGTTGGCTTCGTTAAGTACCAGCGACAAGGCTGTGTTGAGAAAAACCATTTTTGTCGCTGAAAAAGGCGATCAAGCATAAGATGTGTGGCTGCTGCGCACTAGGGAGATATTGTCATTGTTTTGATTGCACCCTTTCTTTTAGCTAGGCCAGTGATGCCTTGTCTTCGTGCATCTCTGCGACAACTGCGGTGTCCGTCTACCCCATGGGTCCATTGTCTTCTATTACAATGCTGTATGCACGCATGCACGCACACGCTATAATGATACATTAAGGCATATAGTATTCCAATTGTAGGCGAGTCTAGCTCAACTCCCCTTATTTGTTCTGTGGAAAATGTCCCGCCTCGTCTATCCGTCCAGCATGTACACCCTTTGAGGGGTTCTTCTATTCATATCGGGCTCCCACTGACTGCCGCGAGCGGACATGAAAAAAACCAAGCATATCTATTCATCGAGCACTCTAGAACAAAAAAACTGCACGGTGAGAATAGAGCCAACTATAGTACGTTAGTTCTGTAAACGATACTGCTACTGTAAGGAGAAAATCTACATATGCTGGAGCGCTTACGCCGCAGGTCTTCTAGTTGCTTTGAAATCGTCTATTGACAATAACCACAAGCAGGCGTATGATCTAAAATGTCGGATGTTATTACAATGACAACGATAATATAAGGCCGTGGAAGATAATCCCCTGCCGCCTTTTGCTGCTCCGTATCACTGCTTGGACGCCCTGTACGGAAAGCTGCCTATTGGTCGGCCAGGAAGTCAACGCGCCAGCCAAGCAGAACTTGAATTCATCCAACATGGATACATATAGAAACACTACTAAGAAAACGTGGTATCGTATAATATGACGCAATCGAAGTTAAGCGGAATCAAATTTGCTCCGCTTTGTATATTATTTCGTTGGCGACAAATTGGGCAGCGGTTCAGACTGGAGGCATAAACTAAACTTCTGGCTGAAAAAAACAGGGGTCCAGCAGTGACATATGCTGTATAACAAATGTGACTAAGTAAAGGAGCTTTTATTAAGAGAAATTTCATTTGAAGAGACGTAGGGCTGATGGATGGGAATCCATGAGAAATATAAGACAAGAGAACCGACGATCAAAGCGCTGCCCAATCACAAAGACTGTTGATTTTCAATAAATGTATGGCTTACATGGAAAAGGAACCTACGAACTTCATAGAGCAGTATCAGTGAACAGCAGCATGCCAAATACAATTAACTAAACATCAGATCGAACAAATGCACGAAAGATTCCTAGAGAGATCGTGCGATCACTACACATTGTAGCTCTGTTAATCCACTCTTCGTTTCTATATCTGATAGAAAGTCGACAATTTAAAGGATACGCAATGCGCCCACATGTCAATACGCGATATAGACGTGTGCCCATTTTGTCATTGGCTTGAGTAGAAACTTTATGAGAAAGGTTTGTATTCTGCTGTCATCAACTAAAGCTGGAATACGTACGTTAGTAGTTGCCCCGCTTTACCCACAGCGTTATTTGTTTCTCCTTTTTCTATTGGATCGTTTCAATGATCCGGTATGCTTTCGGTCGTTACTTATCGATATATTTGTTCCTTCAGCGTTTATGTATTTAGTTCATCCTGCGTCCGAAGGAATATTAACTATCATACTATGCTAGATCGATTGTAGACCTATGTTTGCTTAGGCCTTATTATATAAATCCCGCAATCCGGTTGCAGTAATTCTACCCAATTGATTTGGCCAGTCTACCAATTCGTCACTTCTAGGCGCTTGTTCCGTTAACTTGTCCTCCACAGTAACTGGCCGAATAAAACAGCCTATCACTTCGTCGCAGTTACGATAATATGCTACGATGATGATGATGATATTGATTTGAATACGACAGCTGAAAAAAGCTGAAAAAGATTAGATCTTTCATTAAAACAGATTGCAACATTTACCCTAATCACTTTTGCCTTATGCCCGGAATGATCGACGCTCATTTGAATTGACCATCTCGTCATTTCAGCGCATCGTAGTTGCGGTCGTATAGATACGGAATGTATGTGCCAACGTTGTTTGTCTGGATAATAACACCGCGACACTAACTGTGTAACAATCTACAGGCGGGATGAGTCTGGTAGTCGTCTGAACACTGTCAAGAACTTCTCTCTGCTTGTTGCTGCAAGGGACGAGCCTTTCTCTAAAAAAAGTTCCTTATCAAACTTAAACATATGTACTCGTAGGTGTTTATTATTTCTTTCGATAATATAACAGGGCATTTGTTATCATTAGTGGCAACGGGTCAGTGGAAAGGATAACGTATATGTATATATGGATATCAATTCGTATTTGCCTGACAAAGACTACAACTTCGGTGAGAAGTTTGAATACAACTGCTACAGTTAACATGATGACGACTGAGCAACGTGAGCTAACGGTTGAGAACAAATGGCCCAGACAGAGAACGGCAAGCCTCTCTCTCTCTCTCTCTCTCTCAGCCCATTGATATGATAGTGGGTCGAACATTCAAGTGTCTCGAACCTCTATCATTGTGCCCCTAACGCTACAAGGAGAATTGAAATAGTCTATCAGTATATAAATGTTTTCCACTTCTAATACCAATGGTTATGGCGCAAGATAACACAGGTGCGATTCTCATAACCCAATTTCTGTCATTCCGTGGAAAGTGCGGCAATTTCCAGTTAGGCGCCCTACGGTATCCAGCATTTAACGCATGCCCGTAAGCATGACAGAAGTGCCCGACAGAACTATTCCTCAAAGACACGGCAGAATTCCTCAAGGAAGTCAGCTATAGAAAGTGATAAATCACATTACATTCTCTCCTTTGTGCTGCTCGCTGACGTCGAGAACCTTTTTCTATCGTTTCCGAGATGAAGTCCCTTGCTCTATGACCTTTCGTATGTGCTTCACGCCTTATTAACGTGGTCTCTAGGTTAAGACGGGGGGCGCAAAATAGCATATCTCGCAGTGCACACAGTGCATCATTGTGAATAGAAGAACTGATTGCCACAGCAACTCTCAAAACTTTGCTGGAAGAGAGAGCTTTCTTTGGACGTCTCACCCCCCTTTGGATTTTGTCCTGACACAGAAGCAGGTAATATGCGATCTCGAAATATATTTGCGTATATAAACAGATCGATTTCGACGGTACGCGTACTATTCGCAGACGATGATTTCCTCTTACGATCGCTATATAAGACGGCGCTAAATATCCTATCAATATATATATATAGAGATATATACGTCAGATAACCTTCTCTCATGTTAAATAATAACTTAACTGTTTGGCATCACTTCCCGAAGACGTGTTGCTTCGAATATGATATGTATGGATCAGCTTTATAGTCAGACCTGAAAAGTAAACCATTCTTCTCCAACAAACCACTACGTCATTACAAGTAACTAAATCTTCACAATGACTACAGAAGACTAGCTTGAGCGACTCGCGGAGACTTGAATCACTACATAGATGCATGGGCTTGCAAGTACCGAAACACGTGTTTATAGCCAAAAGCAGGTGTGCCAGGTTATACATTTCGTTTGGTCGCTGAAAGTTAGTGAAAATAAATCTGAATAAATATCTAGTTTTATAAACTATGCGCGAGAAATGGCTGCCATAATGCAGTGCCTTTGCGTGGCTTGGGACAGGGGTTTTGCAGCGGTAGACCAAAAACTGTTGAGAAACCCCGATTTCACTGAGACCTCCCTATTATGAAGGTACCGTAGAGCATTCGTTTCGTCTCTACTTTCCTCTTTTGTCGGTCCCTACAACAGACAGCGTGCGTATGTCTAGAAAAGGTTTGATGCTACTTCCGCAACTAGAGTGCTTGAACACTTTCGGGGGTCGAGCAAGTACGCCATTGCAACTATAAGCCTGGTGAGCATGCTTCACGCCAACAAAGTCATGAATACGATGATGACAGATTGGCGCCTGGAGTGAAAGGCCGTGACTGAAAGAAGGCAGGTAAAAAAAGCAAACACTTCTACATGATTTTTTATGAAATGCATGGAATGTCCGTCCCAGTTCATCTGACTAGGTAGATTCGAAGAGGGGGTAACCGCCTAGCTTAGGCGAATCGTCCCACAAGGCAAAAGATGCATAGGACCGCACAAGGGTTTCCCACGTTTTTTTCAGTGTAAGTAGCCCTCTCACGAATCGATAGTCTGGAATAGTCTAATGATTGGTGGTGCACATGGCCTGCTGCTTTGACTTTCAGAGCCTCATGATGAAGGGATATTGGATGAGTGGATGCTCGAAGTATAGAAGAAGCGTGTTAGCTAGAAGTAGATACAGGAGTACGTAGTAGGATATGACACGCGGGGAAGTCTATAACGCTAGAGAGAGCCACGTCCCATTGCAGTACGGGCATGTTGACTCAGCACGATGACGCATATATAATCTAGCAGGTTTAGTAAGTAAGGGGCGGGTTGAAGAGTATGCCAGATCCAGGCCAGGCCCGGTTTGTTAGATAGAGAGCTATCTTAGATGTATTTGTGAATGTTTGAGTGAGTGTGTCACTGGTAAACATTCATATAAATGCGTGATGCTAGCTCCCAGTCATTTATTCTCATCTAGAATATAGAATGCCACAATGCTACTATAGATTCGACCGACGTACCTAAATGAAATAAATCGATGTTAGGAGAAGAGACCAGGTCTTCGAGGCGTGCGATAATTGATTGTGATGTCATTAAAGCTTAGCATGCGTTTGATCTTTTGTAGGACAAACGGCCTGGTGAGATCAGTCAAGGACGCGTATCGATATAAACACAGGTATTTCTAATGTGGCTCACTCAATCAAAGGGCAACGGCTATATCATTTAGCGGCAAACATACAAATAAATATAGACATTTAATGAAGATTATAAACACAAACAATTTGGTTTACATTTGATAAGCAAACGTTTTTACCAACAGATTAATGTAGATAATAGCTCGTATGTATCCAAGACCGCTGACCTACCCTTAGCTTTGAAGACCTCACAACTTTAATCTGCTAGGTCTACCTGGACATTACTAAGGGAGTTGTTAGTTTCGACATAAGCCCGGCTTAGGCTGCACACGACGCTGTGAAAGGTTGATTTTCGCATCATCGAGCCATAAGTCCAGTTCTACAGACCTCTCTGGCATGGTCAGAGTCCACTATTCGCCATACAAAGACCTTTGATATTACACTATAGGAACATTTTTTTCGGTACATAGAGATATGCCGTGTCACAAAGTTCGAACTAGTAATTTCTGGCGTTTGTGTTCAGAGCGGTGTTTCTGAAAAAAAAAAAAAAAAGTTTATATTATGATAAATTGCTTGGCATAGTGGTGTTTTTCTCCGCTTCAAATCAATGTCGCTGATTCGTACTTGTCGGAACCAGCCGATAGTCATTATTAAAAATCTACTATTAATATAAATGTGAATAATGCTAGCAAGGGTTGTGCGTGAGGCAGTATAAGCGATTTCAAATAAACGCTATACAGATAGCCGAAACACGAATCATAATGGTAGTAGCAAGAGATATGCAATGACTGATCTAAAATAAATGGGTTCCACCGCAGACGAGAATCAATTTGGGGGATTCATTCGATTTTCGTCAATCTTAGCTATATTCTGACGAAGCACCGCCTTATTCTAATCTAGCGGACCATGGTAATGTTAGAACTGATTTGGGCGTCAGTACTCTTCGCCATTTTTAAAACTCACATTATAGCTAACCCCTAGTTGACGTTCGTAGGGAAGGCATCAACACCTCATAACTACTATTTCAAAAACTTCTTTAAGTGTGAGGCTCAATACGAACATCTGAACGAACTAAGCAGAACAAACTATAATTACCATACTAATCTCCTTTCCTCTGTTAACCAGAGGATTAAATCTAAGCGTGTCTAGTCCACGCCTAGATTCGAACCCAGACAATTTGGGCGTCCCTCTGAAGCAGACGTTGCCGCTGCACTATCGCAAAAATGACGGTTATAATGGCATTGTACCTTGGAAGTATAGCGTTGGGAAATTGTTGAGGCATCCGCTTGTCTCAAACATATTTAGTCTTTTTGAAAAATCTTATAGACGCTTCTCTGCGCTAGTGCCTGGTATAGTTGGGTAGCTATAATGCGGACCTCGAGGCAGGCTTAAGTCTAGACGCTTCTTCCCTTTTTCAAGCTAAACAGTCAAAAGAATAAAAGTCTGCTTAATGCCCCTGAGCAGCCAGACAACCAACTAACGAACGGTGAGCGGGGAACCTGTCGTCGAAGCATGCGCTTTGCCTCTACTCTGAAGATAAGCTTGTCGAGTGCATATGGTACCCCAAACAACTGTCCACCTATGGATAATACCGGTGACTGGATTCAGAGACAGGAACGACGAATGAGGACAAACAATTAGTTGGGCAGGACGTCTAGGCAGCTCGAAAGGGTTTGCAAGAATGAAAGGGCATCATGAAGAGTGGGCACGGCCGCGCGGTGTATTAAAGGACGGTGAAGTCGAACCTGTCTTTTAGTCGGTGCGCCGGATCTCTGTTCATCTCTTTCTCCCTACGTCCAAACCTACAGCTTCTGTGCGTGTAGGTACGCGTCCTATCCAAATGCGTGTTTATGCATGGCTGAACCAGGACAAACACTCGTCGTATTTCTAAAGTCTACTTAGTCTAGCTTCAGCCCTTTCAGTCATTCTCGGCGATTCCTTGACATTTACCAGTTCTGTAGCTGCGCAATATGACTAATACCAAATAGCCTTGTTTGAACATTATATGGCTATCTAGTGGGAGCACGCTTCCGGTAAACAGTTCATCCCAACATGCTAAATATATATGAACTGTATATGTATTTATAATGCCAGAATACAAACTGACCTCGGCTAGTAGGGAGGTTTTTTGTTGTCTTAACCTGAATGAGCCAATACTGCGATCTATAGGATAGCTGTAGAATAAAAAACGAATTGCGTAACGATAGCGCTTGCTATATATATGGGCTGGTTAGATAATAAATAATTAACACACGGGCCATATACGCGAAAGAAGGAGCGGTGTTTGCATCTATACTTTTTTAACAGGTTTGGTACTACGCATATGGTCATTTAATCAATACCAACGTTAAATTTAGACTAAGAATGAAGGAATACGACAGGGAATTACGTCTGAACGAGTACACCTTCCCTGTTGCAAAGGTTGTTTCAGTGAAATTTGTCCCACGTTCGCTTTTGGCCAATAAAACTATTCTCTGTATAAATAGTTGGAGTCTTGACAAGGGCGCAGTCGTAGTTTGTTGGATACTGGAAATGTCGGGAGTGGAATATCGCTATTACAACCGGGTAGTTCTTTGGGTAAAGTATTTCTGGCAAATTATGTCCACATATATGCTCTGTGATCCGTTACTAGCGCTAGGCTTCACGCGCGTTTTACTTGCATCTCGTTTATTCGGTTTTAGTGAAAGGCCGATTTCTAAGGTCACGTAATCTCGAAACCCTTCACCTCAGCCCCGAGCCAAAGAAACAGTAACAGTGAAGAACTGCAGCGAACGTTCACTCCCAATTTCTGGTTAATATTTCATATTAGGCTCAGTCACTGACCCCAAGCGCATAGGAGACAGAACGTCGATGCACTGCTAGAGACCGAACCAGCAATCGCTTACTAATATTACGGTAGATGTACACTGATATCTAATATAATTAGTAGCATTATTATTATAGCATACAATTATATACTAAGTTACTGTGTCATAATACAGCCTGAAAATGAAGATGGAATGAAATTCAGAATATATGCCCAACGATGAAGTTAGCTGGCCAAGTCCTCGTGCGCATTTTCACTTGTCTTAGCTAGTTCAAAAAGCAAAACTTCATCCGACAACATTTACAGTAGACATCAGGTGCTTGTTTTGCATTATTAACAACCCGATGCAGAATGAAAGAGAGCCCACTAACTTTGAAAATAACAGAAGCTTGCAACAGGAGCGGTAATGAGCAACGCCAATTTTTAGGTAAATTTCCAGCCGGACAAGCAAGCAGGGAGAAAACCAGCGTGGAATAAAGGAACACAAGAAAGTACGATGTGGTGCAAATGATATCTTTAAACAAATAGTAAACCGACCGCATTTTCAGCGGCAGCTGATGGGTATGGTCAAAGGGATCGATAGCAGCAGGAGTTATATGGATCCAGATAGAATCTAACATAATCAACCCCCCTGCGTGAGCATCGTTCGTGCGGTGCGAGCATACGAAGTATATTGGTTCTAGGCATACAAACCTACAAGTAAGTTAGGTGAAATAAGTGGAACTATGTTAAACAATTTTTCCGCTACGCAATAAAGATCTAACCCGGTTGAATGGCCAGGAGGAACTGCCAATTCATTAATTATACATTTACCAGATACGCTACACAGGATAATTTCGAACAAAGTAAATGGTTTAACATATTTATGTTGTATTTACTGCTTATACTTATTTTCTTATACGTACTGTATACATGTTTGTATGAAGTGCTTTAAATGTTTAACGACACAGTGAGCTTTTGTCCTTTGCGACGTTGACTATGGCAAAAATGTACTCGTCACGAGGGTCCTGTAATACAGACTGAATTATGTATAGCGTCTATACAGTGTCAAATATATCAAAAATCAAACGGCATTCGAAACAAGGCCAGATGTGTTTAAGTATAAACCTTACAAGGTGTCCTTGGGCTGTACAAGTGGTCCACGCTCTACAGCAAACCGACGACGGGTAAGATCCAAAAGGGAACTTGCGTAAGCACCGAATTTGTCAACCACGCGTTCGGTCATCCGTCATGCTTCAATGTGGGTCACAACCTCCCGACGAACATACGTTCCTTAGAAACGATCTTCGTTTGTCTGATAGCATTCGAATCGATCTAATATCCGCACCCTGGCGAAAAAGAACAGGTCACTTCAAACGAATGAATTACCTCACCAATCATGCGAGACTAAATAGTGCACACTTCGCCTTGATATTTCCCACATTAGACTTAAATATTACTTAATAAGCTCGTATATCCATTTGTTTTGAACGCGTCCCTTTAGGATCAGCGAAATGGCAGGCGGTACTATAGATTTTGTAATATCGGTTAACTTAAAGATGACATTTGACTAACATCGGGTCCATTGTTTAACTCGTGAGCTATTTAAATATGTATGCAGTGCTCAATGAGCGGTAGCCTTTTAGAGGGAATCTTGGCGCTGAAAGACTCAGCCGTTGCGAAACTGAACAGCTCACGGATACAGTGTCTTACTAGTTTGAGACAAGACTATTACTCTAAAAGATTCGGTGAAGATAAATGATTTTTTTCCTATCCGTCTAAGTATTTGGGAAAGCTAAACGCGTCCCCCTACATCTATTGGGCTATACCGTACCATCTTGTGTAGAGATCAAATTCATATGTGTATATTTCAACTTGGCATATTTTTGTATCAAAATATTGTGTGCGCATATTGAATTAAAACAAAAATTCTCCATAAAAGTATCGACGTCAAAAAAGCACGTACTTTATTATATAGCACTTCCGTTAACCTTATCATGTGGCTGATTAAATCCAACGCCCTCATTTTGTGGCTTGCCGACTCAAACTTCTTATCTGTTCAGCTTCGTCGAACCGTTTCCATAAGTGTCCCGCACGTCCAGAAAATGTTCAGCTTTCTGCTCAGTTGCTATCCTGAAAACATCATAGTTCGACGCCTCTGTACCCATTTTCATGCACCAGCGCATGTGTATATGTACTCTGGCAAAGGAAGTCCCTCGAACACACCTTATGTTGTTACCTAGGCCCTACGCATGGCCGGTAAATAGCGGGTATTTGCAGACAGTTGCTTTCCGCACTAAATAAACGAAGGCCGAGGTAACCGAGCTCGCAAGTGAGGCGTATTCATTTTATGGGAGAAGCTCCCCACCGAACAGTAGAGAGTTAAATAGTGAAAGAATCCCTTGCATATGAGGGAGATGAGGAGATGGCAGATTGAAGAGGGATACTACGAGCGCACACTGAACGCGCGCCTGGACGCAAAGTGCCTCCTCAGCAAGGCCAGTTTGCAATGGCGACAATCCAACGGTCCACACCACGTACTTGTAGTCTGCATGGACCTCAATATGAAGCTCTCTGTGGTACGGACTTTCGAAGCTGTTTGTGCCGATGTTGAACGGCTTTTTTGAATATGCATGAGAAGGAAGTCTGCCGACCGGCCACGAGAAGTGCGAAAACCGTGGCAAGCGACCATCAAGCTGGCCAGTCAGCTACTAAGCTTGGCGCTCCCTACAGAGTTGACGAGCTAGCGGTGCGAAAGAGATTGAAGTGCCAGAGGCATTCTGTAGCAACGGAGGGCGGGGGCATCCAGGCGGCAGCACAAACCAAACGTCCTAGCTAGCAACGAGTCGTGCTCTCAACTAGAGTGTCTAGTCGCCGAGATAGGCGATGGAGAATACAATTGCGAGAGTTAGGAAAAGAGAGAAAAGGCATTGGCCGGGTGTTCGACATCAGAGTATGAAAACTTCCACACATTGGACACAACAGGCTAAACAGACTATTATCAATATGCGGAGCACGAGGCACACGTAGGCGAAGGCGAAGTCAGAAGGGAAGATAATGAGGTGTTAGTTGCGGACCAGCACCGATGAAGCGACAGACATTCGAGTTGACGATAAACCTTTTTATCTATCTTGTGACTTTGTCGTCAAGAGAGTCCTGCGTAAATGGCACAATTTGCGTTTAACACAGAACTATTGAGTGCCATTTACTGCCAAGCGAATTTATATGTACGTATTGTGTAACCTGTGTAAACATAGCCATGAGTCATCTATGCAATAAACGATATCACTGTTTCGTTCATCAATGTCGTCGTCGTCGTCTATAGTTCTTAATTTTACAAAATAAACAAGTAACAGACTTTTTACTTTATAGGTCACTGTCATTTTCGTGGCATGAAAATGATACCGATAATCCTAAATGAATGCTAAGTTCAATAAAAGCTTCTAAATAAAGCTGAAAGAATATTCATAGATTACTGTCGATTAGATAGAGTATACATCTGGCTGTCAAGTTTCAGCCTTATCCGACGATGAGATGGCCTCAACTTAGTTCAGGTACGAGCTTTTTTCATTTTTAATTTTTAAATTCTTTGATTTCCGGCGGTTTTGCCGGCGATTTGTCACATCAAATTTTTCGGTAGTAACACACACACTAAAATTCAGATGCTTCGATACGTATTACTCTGGCTATGCAGGACGCCATAATATGCTATCGTGGTATCCACTGAACAACTTCAGGTTCCTCTGTCGTTCAGGACGCGAAAGGACCCTATTCTGTTTTCTGGTTTTCGGCTAAGAGATACGCAGCATGATGATGAATTCGCGAAAAAAATCTGCTTGGGAAAAAATGGAGAAAAACTGAGAAAGTCCTAACTACACGAGCTCATTTTGGCGGAATGCCATGAACTAGTTTCAGTTATCATGTTCACTGCCACTGTGTCTTTATGGGACATCTTGGTTGGGAGACCGGAAACAAGACTAGAAGATGTTTCGTTGAACCTCTCTCTACGTATTTCACCAACAAAAAATGACTATGTACAAATAAGCGTATTGATAAATACTAATGTTGTGCGCGCTCTAAAAGCAGATTGATGTCCGCTTAAAGTTTTACAGGAAGTGCTACAAACTATTCATACGTACGGGCGTTTATTATGCCGTTGTTGAGAGGTCTCCTTATCTTTGTAACTCTATAGGAGGCGTCTAACCAAGATCATTCGTTTACCTTTGACTAAAAATGATTGCTTTTATTTTTATCTAGGATTCAATGTTAAGTTGTTTTTCCTTAACTTGTGTTGACGACATTTAATTTTTCCGTTTCGCAGAATTTACTGCATCTAGATTGTTATTATGATGATGCCCCGAACAACAACGAAGAAAAAATGTATGAAAATAGACTACATATGTATGCGTTATGCAACGCTAGTGTGACAAAACTATTTAGTATGAGATTAGATGACCACCAAGACCAATAGTGCATGGATAATATTATTGACAACCTTTGGACACGTGTAACATTTTCTTGAGCCAAAGATCTAGGTTTCGCCTGTTGTTCCAGGCCACCTGTTCAGTTTTAGTTATAGGGATGTCGGCCTCATGTCAAAACGTAGCTTTAGATGATTTAACATCCAAATGTTGAAAAAGTATACGGCGTGTGTGCGCGTATGTAGAATTTTAGTTTTATATAGCTATATGCACCGCTGCATCTCGAGCGTATATGATGCTATTGACGTTAATTTTATAGGCGAATCAAAACAGCTCTAGAGCAGAACTCGGCCTGTTACGAATGTTTAAATGTGTGTAAAGGTAGGTCAAATTAAGGCCTCGGAATTTTGCGCTCGTTATACCAGGTTGCCTATAATGCGTCATTTGTAATTCATTTTTGACGAGTTTAATGATATAAGGCTCGATTCGAACGAAACAATATTGCCGATACATATTGGCACTACAGTGCATGCAAAGATCAGAATTCATCATAGATGACTGTTTCTACCAAAATAATGTATCATAAAGTGTACGACCTGAGTCCGGTCGAGCTGGTATTGGAAAACAGTCTGTAGATCATTATTGATTTCTCCTCTTCTCGAAGCAGGTGCAGCTCGTGGATGCGCCAGAGTTTGTACTATTCAAACGCCGACCACATACTGCATAACAGAGTCTTATGAAAAAAACATAGTAAACGAACCATAACCTCCTACCTGTGCAATTTCAATGCAGTAAAAAATTGTCTAGCTCTAATCACATCCCTTCTAGAAGGAAGACAATTTTTTTTAGTCTTTGTCCATCGATTGATTTCTTCTCATCTCTGGCCCATATAGCCATACCGTGTTGGTCTATACGGGACGACGACGTAGGTATCTTCAAAGGGTGTCCTTTTTTAGATATAAATGAATTATAATGAGCCAATTTTAGACCCCGAATAGAAAAATCGTTAATGAGAATACTGGTATGGAAAATTGTTTTCATTCCTGCTAGCTGTTTTCAGTGATGACATTGGGCAAATTTGGGTCTCTGTATGTATGTATATATATACGGCCTCACACTATGCTTACATCCGGTATAAACTCAGCGTTTCAATTGCTGTGGTAGCTGTACGACGCTTGTAGCATAAGCACACGTTTGTGGGGTATTGGAGGTAAAACTGCTTAATGTTTGCGCGTATTAGTCTTCATACACTCCCAAGGCCTATGATAGTTCTTCAATATAGTACTAACAAACAACCAATGCATAACTATTGTTGTTGTTGAACTAGTTCAAACAAGCTACCTGCAACTATCACAGCAAACTATGGAATGGAGGACCACTTATCTTCGTTCTAACGAGCTCCTGGGTGGAAGATCAATTTAGAAAATGATCCATCGTTAGAGCGAAGTGTCGCAATCAGACGAACCGATAATGTCGAAAGGTGCATTTACGACTCGAAGTGATTGTGCTGAGCTTAATTTGGCAATTCGTCAAGTTAATATCCTTCTTCCCAGTCGATTTAACTTTTGTGTCGGTTTTTGCCGTAGAGCGGGCAACATCCATAAATATAGGAATTAAAATGTATACATATGTCTTCTGATTGCGAGGTTTTTGGGAACTCACTCAGTTTTCATTGGCTTTGCGTTCTCAGTGTTTTCCAGTCGAACCAGCTATGAACCGTCGCCCCTGTCTGAATGCGAAACGTCAACAGGAGGCAAACGCAGTGGATAGAACAGGTTAACGCTGATAACCATAGAGTCGAATGCAGCGTTGTTGATTTATTTTTTCGCTATTTATAGCTTCGGCTCATTTTCTCTTTCTCGTTGTACCCACATCGTAATCTCCTTGATTGTTCTTTCTGTATGGCAATGACTGGGGTCAACGAGCCCACGCCAGAAACTAGGGAAGGGTCAGTTGATTGGAATGCCACGTGTCAAGCGTACCTAAAGATAAAAGCGCCACAAAGCATCCTGATATTTCTAAACGGGAGGGAACAGAACGATGGATCGGCATAGAGATGTAGTCGACTCTTTATAGTTGATGCCTCCAATCCTAGCAGCGAGTGGATGTTCATGCTCCTGCCTTGGTTTCTGTTTTTGCTCCGAGTTGAATAAGATTGCTTTCTTCGGTGCCTATTTGCAACGACGACTGCGGTCTAGAAATACGAAAACTGGAGCATATCAAGGGAGGAGCTACAGGAGTAAATCCGCTCTCGCAGACATTCGTACAGCTTCATCCGGCTCGATCTATTACTGACTGAGAAATGCTTTGGAAACAGCGTTCAAGTAGCACCAAAAAAAAGGCAGCAGTCTCGTATATTTTGTGAGTGCGGTGCGCGTATATGAATAGGAAAAAAAAGAGCTGAAATGTGGTCGCCGCTTGCCCGAGACTTGTGCTGAAACTCAGTCATGTCTTTCCGCCGTATCGCTTGTCTGTGTGTGTGTATCGGCGACAACAGAAGTTTTTGGAAAGAACTTATCCTATCCTTTCTGTTTCGTATCGTTGGCATGGGGTATAGCGGAAGTATGTATAAAACAGAGGAGCATGCGCCTCGGACGACCGAGGTGTGCAACCTTCAAAAAGAGGCCCTTCGCCAACTGCCTCGAGGGCGCGTGTCTGCGTTCAACGAGGTGCTCTTCTTCTGACTTAGATGAAAAGCCCACTCAAGAAAAATGGGCTACACACGAAAAGAGAAGTCATGCCATGGGTAAGTGCTTGCCACTGGCGACTTTAATAAAGACGACTTAAGATACACGTTCTAATAGAACGCGGTTAGAGGTCAATGGCTTTTGTAAAAACAAAGCCAGGCGTTCAGGATAATCGGGACTTTTACCACATTTTCGGATTTCATTTGAATTTTTTTAAAACCAGCTCTGTTGGTCCGTGTGACCAGTCAGCTGGTTATCTTCGAATAGGTTCCCTTGACCTGCTAATTCAGACCAACTTTCGTCTGGCTTATCGCATATGGTGAACACAATAGTGCAGCGCTTATCGAACAGACAGGAGAATCCTTACGGTACAGAAAAAAAGTAGTTTATTGTTGTACAAACGTTGAGAATTTCGAACTCGTTAAATATCGACGAATGTAAATATTATAGTTAGCATATAATTAACTACACTTTGAAAACGTTGACCTCACAAACAGCTGCAAAGTATCTAATTTCAAAGTCCATTTTAGCTCAGGTCTTAAGGTCTGGAACAGCTTTTTTTTAGGTTAGCTGATCGGTTTCAACAAAATTGATTTATTTAATTGCAAACAATTACTTCCTTACAATTGCATCCTGTGAAGTGCCTATACACTACAGCCTAAAATAGAAACAAAACATGATATTAGCAACGCTGTTGTTACCTAGTTGTGCTTCCTGACATCGCGGCAAGGCGAATTAACGGCCTAGTTAAGTAAAAGTACCAACGGATGATAACCACATGTAAAGGTACAACGTGAGCTGAGAGTAAATCATCGTAATGAGTTCGCGCTGTCCAGAGCGGAGGCAGTACAAGCAATTTACTCAAAAACGACCACGGCGTAAGACCGCGCCGGGTGAGCAGCGATCTCCTAATCTTTAAGCAGCAGATCAATGACCAGAAGTAAAACAAAGCTGGAAACGCTAAGCTACAGAGGCCTATTACACGATAGCTAACACTGATTCACATATTCGATCCATATATTCTTCAGACGCAAATTTTTTTTGAAAAGAAAGCCTTACACAGGTATTATTAAAAAGATTATAAAGTACTCAGCCTTTGAAAGAGACAGCTACTGGCATCTTTGTTTATGCTAGTTCTCTCACTGCTGTCTATCCGTTTGCGTTGTCGGAGATAAAAGAAAAGCAATGGCATCATTTCTACATTGAAGGTTCCCTAATCCTTACAATTACTTATAAAAAAAATATAGGTGGGGCTCTCTTCAAACATGTATCGTCCCTGCACTCCGCTGACTGTGTTGGAAGAACAGACACTCTCATGGCCAATTTCTGTCTACGACAAAAACAAAATTATAACGGAAATGAAAGATAACACCACGAATAGCATATTATTTAGAGTTTTCGCTTGTGAGACCATGAGACGACGAGCAAACGTTACGGACGGAAAAATGATCGTATGAAGTATAAAGTACTAAGAATAATCGCTGCAATAAACATCTAGACCGCTACTCTGCATTATCTAGCGTATTGCTTACGTATGTAGCACCTTCTAACCACTTGCTACTAAGGCATGTAAGTTTAATAAAACGTTCATTTTTTAGAAGAAATACTCAAGCTTTACAAGTATTTTAACGTACTCTGAAATGCGGATTAGATACGTCAAAATGTTATCTTTGTTTGCCACAGGGCTTGTTAGGTCACTTTGCTGACATAGTTGAAGCTGGTCAATTTGACGAGCTTCAACTATGTCAATTGGTTCTGGTTCGTTTGACTTAGCTTTTAGCCCACTTTCACAGACCAGTGCCATTACATTTAGCGGTGGTCAGGGGATTCGACTTTTTACCTCATTGCAGCCTAGTAGTAAGGTCTATGGGCTTCAACCCATTAGCCTGTTAGACTTGCCCTGGTGACCGTCGTTCCTAGGTTCCCTTCATTGCCCCTCTTGTAGGTTCTCGCTTTTGCTGCATTCACTCCTCAGGAGGCGTTGTGGGACGCAGATCTGCAGGTCTCGGGGCCAACCCTCACATACCCCCAAAGAGCTCCAATGTACACACTTATTAGGCCCATCCATTACAAAATCCGTGACCCGCTTTTCCAACAGGTCCAATTTTACTCTACAGCGATCTTGCTGGCTGAGTTCATTCCACTACCTAAACCCCCTCCTATAAACACCAGTTGTACCATTTACACCGTTTCTTAGTTTCGAGTTATGCCATGCTGCCTCGAACCTATCAACTTGTCGTGCATGGAACTGTCACCTATTCTAACTGATCAACTACAGCGAACTTAAGCGATTACTCAACCCCCTTTACGGTTTCGTGGCCGTGTGTCGAACGCGAAACCAGCGTATACAACAGCACAAAAACACTAATCTCAACTTCCACAGAAAATCACGTGTTACCTAAGAAAGCTATCTAGCAAAGCTATTTGCCAACTGGCTTTTATAGGCCACCCAAATCCGTCTGCACAATGATCGGCTTGTAGTATTCAGAGTCCTGATTTGACCAAACAGTTTGGTTGAGACCCGCCGCGGTGAATTCTGCAAATGATGTTTATAGGGAATCAAAGTCTTGAGGAGTTTGATAATCTGTTGTCGGTTGATTTGTGGTAGTTGATGGGTCCGAAATGCTTATTCAGGATTCAACTTGCTCAATATTGCAATAATTTTTTACTTTGATTCGAATGAAAGCTGGAAAAGTCTTGCGAAGATGTTTGAATAATACAACATGTTATATTTAGCTTCAAGCCATTTTTATTAAATATATATGCATTGATAAATCGGCTAAGATTTAGCCAACAGGGTTTAGATCAGATTCGGGAATCCCGTAAAACGACCATAAGTAAGCAAGTTGTTTCACCGTTGATTACAAGCGTTCAAAAGGACATTCAAAAAGTAACTCCAGTGTACTTTACTGTGGCTGTCTACCGATGAGGGAATAGTATAGTGTAGGTATTATTACCTGACTTGTGCTGCCCTTTCTAAGTATACTTGCGTTTTTTAAACTGCGTTAGAGCCCATGAAGGCTCAAGTCGGTACAAGTGAAATTCATAGAAAATACACGAAATAACTTGTGTCTTTTTCTGCTTTACTGGTGTTACGTTATTTCCGTTAGCAACATTCACCTTTCTTTCACAGTTCCATGGATGTTTGCGAAGGACATCAAGGTACGCGTACTGGCAGCCCAAGCCCAAATGGGGCGAAACGATATGGCGCACGAGGAAAGCTTTCTGTTATCCATTGAACGGCTGTGTAGAAACAACAGTGACAGTCGGAGTGGAACGTATTAGAAAGTAATTGAGTGCATTTTTCAACAGAAGCATCACGTCTATGTTCTTCCGTCTCCTCCTCATAGACGTGCAAGAATTACCGTTCAATAAGAGTAAGTTCAATTGAATAGATATCCCGGTGCCCTCGCATTAAGCCCCTTTTAAAAGTTCACCTGTACGCGTAACAGGACCCGCAGTTTCACCAGAACAAAGATGAAAATGGCGGAAATCCGCGAGCCGCTTCTGCGTTTATCTGCAGAAATAAGAACCGCATCAGACACGTAAGCATTCAAAGCGTAGGTATTTTGATTTCGATAGCTAAGTAGTGACCGAAACAGGGGCAAATTTCAGTGCGGAGCTTTGGATCGAGCAGCAGCGTCAGCAACGTTCAGTTGCCTCCAGTGCTTTAGTCTTTCGGCCATTCGTTGTTCTGCCTTTCGCTTTTGGTACCCCAACCATTTCGCCTTGACGGTTAAAGAGAAGTCGGGCTCTGCCAAGCTTGTCCGGCGCAAGCCATCACTAAGGGCTCGCAAGGTGTTCAGGCCGGCATTGCGTTAAAGCTGATGATGGTGATGGTGATGGAATTGGTTGTAAAGTTGAGACGGTATGTGCTGCTGCTGCTTAGCTAAGGCTGTGGAATAAGGGCCTTCGTAACGGAGTCGCAACACCGGGAAAGGACTGAAGACGGCTGCGAGCTTAAAAAGGAAGTTGAGTTTTTGAAGGCGAGGCTGCGAGCTAAACTGGCCTGGAAATAGCGTGGGCTGCACGAATCAGTAGTGGCTGTCGAATGGGTGGCCTGGATTAAGCCTGTTCGAGAAACGATTCAGGCCAAGAGGAAGAGGTTCCGACCCGTCGTCGACAAGGACCGTCGACGCTGGCCCGTTTCTGCAGAACAGGACTAGGGAATAATCCGTTATGCAGTTCGAGTGGTCGCTAAAAGCATGGCAGTGGAAGCACTTCAATTGCAGAAGGGAAGTGACTGAGTACTTGCCGAGCGGGCAGGGTGTAGCTCCAAATAATCGGCAAGAAAATGTGGCCCGTAGCATGCCGCTTATGGCTTTGTGAACCATGGACACTGCAGTAGCTTTTCCGTTGTCGTTGGAATGGGTTTTGAGAGAGTCAATAAGGGAGAAGAACCCCATGAACAACGGAGGAAAAAACCTAATAAATTTGAAAAGAAATACGACGAATTATCGCGCATCAAACTGTTACCCACATCGTAGGACGTTGAGGAGTTGCTTGAATCATATGCAATAAGAGGGGTTGCTGTTCTTTATCCTCCCAGTACTATTGGGCGGCTCGGTTTAATTGAATTTGTAGAAATTGTAATTCGTTGGCCGTCTTGAAATGCGTTCATTTGACAATTCCAATCTACGTAAGAGTACTAGAATATCTGAATCAGACTTCAGTACATCTGAACACTGGCAACGCAAAGCGAGTTTAGCATTAGCTAAACATTACTTTAAAGCATCCTCTCCCATTATTATAAATATTAAAAAATTGAATTACTAGCGCGCTCGGAAGGTCGCTTAAGAAGCGAATACGTATAACTTAAGTTACCACATCTAATTAATCGCTTATTTAAGTACATAAATGTATGTACGGTGTTCGCTATCGGTTTAGAACATTGGCTGTAGTTCGTATAGCTTAGTTATAGAGAAGTTATCATATGTAGGCAGGGCAAATGAACGAACCTAAATGGAAGGTTGTCTGCACCTTTTCGTATCAAAATTTCCATATGTAGTTTGTGAGTTAAAAGTTATCTTATGTACGTGTTCGAGGCGGACAAACCTAATTTCCCTTAACAGAGCACAGGAAATATTTGACTACCACTCATCGCTTTTAGACATTGACTGCTAGTCTAAAACGTATCCTGCCAGATGCTAACCCAAAATATGAGCTCACAGATCATTGTTTCATCTACGCGTATGCCAAGGCTAGTTTACGTGCAATGTGTATGCATGATACAAATGGTTATTTTCGCGTTTTATTTATTTATTATTATTATTAATTATATTGTAAAAATGCACAGAATGTATCCCTTTGCCATTATATCAATGAGACGCTTGTGCTATGGGGCTGATTTTAATTTTTAAGACCTTATGTTGTAAGTCCCGCACGCGAGGCAATAATAGCGAATCTCTAATTTTTGTCTTGTATGAAACTGACAGAAAGGTCTGTGATCCGTTATAGACGATTCTAATACTCTGAGGGTCTAGTTGCTTCACCCTACCCTACTTCACCTCCCTCTCATCCTTTCATCAAAAGCGTGCGGCGAGTAACAACGATATTTTACAGTCGTAATACGTAACGTTTATATAAAAGGATAGATAAATTTCTAATCACGACAAGCAAATATAACGAGGATTCACTTACCTACTTCTGCTGGTTAGAGAGATGTGTGCAATTAGAAAATACACAATTGTTAATTTTCCGCCATACACCTGTCGGTCACTTGATTTATTTACATATTCTTTGGGCTTAAACTTTCGTCGTTTTGTGACAAGTCGATTTTACGTCTCTCTGCTTCACCGTATTCTTACTGATTTTTTCATATTTATTTCCACTTTTCACTTGGCTCCTATTCCATGTCTCTCAAGACCTCGGGTCTATCTCTATATCGTTTTCAATATCTATTCTCTTTTATTCTATACAAAATGTGTGTCTTTATGTTTTTCAGTGTATTTGTGCCTAAATCCGTATGCCCCTGTTCGATTATGTTTTTTTCGTCCCGCTCATTTCGTCTGCTAGTGTTTGAGATCTCTAATACGTTCAGATATCGTACGATATATATATACAATATGTACGTACGTTATTATTTGCGTTACCTTTGTTTATATCGTTTACATTATAGTTCTTTGCCTCGTCCCGTCGTTGGTTGGCTTACACCATATCATATAGTTATGATCACATATCATTTCGTGTGTGCCGCAAAAGGCCGCGTCGTGTATTGTATAGTGCTGTTCATCGTTTTTCTTCGTAGTAGTTCTTCTGTTAATTTTGATTCTATCAATGTGTTTGTGTGTACGTGGCCTTCGATGTGTACATGTATCCATTGGTTGTTGATGGGTGCTGGCCTGCCCTGTTATTTATGTTAAATTTTATTTATATGTTTTGTACATTTGCGCTAATAATAAAAGTAATGTATGTACCAGGATATATTTATTAATGGGGGATCTCTAGAAATGCACTATTGCTTCGTCCATATGAGTGACGTCGCTCTAGCAGTCTACACAGCTAATAAATCAATTGACTCCATATTAAAAGTTCTATTTAATCTCTTGTTTTTTTAAGTTCGCTCACGTTTGGTATCTCTCGCTCCATTACCATTGTGCCTATATCCATTTAAGGCCTGGGACTATTATAGATGATACAGATAAAAAATTATGGGGCTAGTTTAAAGTGGCCAAAGAACAGAACGTTCAAAATGCGCAGCCTATGTCAGTTAGGTGGAAATGAAGGTCTCCCAAAAACATGTATGATACGATTCATATATAGATCAAAGCTTTTTTCTGTGAATTTATCGGCTATACTTCCAGTTGAATTGAATAAATAGCTCAATGATTTCCGGTCGACATATATACAAATGATCCAAAATGTCTGTGTGCCGTACAAAACGAACGGGTGATGGCGCGATTCAGAACCAAAACTCTATTAAGGGAACTCATTATGCTCTGTGTGTGCAATAAGTGTGCATCCTACCTAAACTTGAATTGTTAAAACTTCAAATACAGTACAAGGTCACGAATGGACGAACTAGCACAAAGTTAACACGAGCTCGTGTTGCTAAACACATTGCGTAGAATATATATTACGTAAAATTATGCAATGGCCATATATATATATATATGGTCGGTCGACTCAAAGACGTTTAACCGTTCTCAATTGATTTTGCTATAGCTTGTCATACTCGGTAAGCTGGTATGTTACGGTGCGTGGGGTCCATGAAGGCATGGCGTTGTCGAAACTGACCATTTCAAAGAATAGGCATTTAGCCTAAATACGTTGAATCATGGGACAAAAATAGGATTCATTTTCAAATAATAATAATGTAAACAACTGAATTGCTAGTCACCTAGATCTAGGTTTGTAGAGTTTAACAAATGCTACAAATAGAATAAACCATAATCATGTCGCGTGTTTACATTCAACATGCTATTCTACATGTGTTCTAGCTAAAAATAAAAAACACACGTATTCCGGCCTTTACCATCTAGAAAAGGCTTGCAGCCTCCAGATAATATATAATGAGAACGACAACGTAATGTTGGTTCTCGTGTATTATTCAGTTAGATCAAATTGGTCCTCACCGCATCACTGGCAACTGTAATGGTTTTTTTTTAAATGGGGCGGTGTAGTAACCCAAACATGTGTCGGCCCAAGCAAAAGAAGAAGACGACTTAACCCAATGTCTCCACAATACCAAAGCAAACAATGAAACTTGTTGGTTGGACCTCTCATTGTAAATTTCTTTTGCCCAAAGATTATCAGTACTTGCAGTTACAGAGTAAACAATAAGCTGTCGTTCCGGTTTCTAAGCATGTTTTTAACCAGTGAAGAAATGATCTCCTCTTAATGTTGTTTTCATTGCTTCTCTAAAATTACATATAAACTTGAAATGTTTTAGATTGACTTTCCTCCTCCTTTCAGCGTCTCCCCTACCTTTGGAGAGACATTTGATATTATTGTCCTTCTATTGTATTGTTACATGTATAATCTTTTTCTAATTATTCTTTGTTCAGCATTAATTATACTTTATCTACAATAATATTGATAACTCTCTTTGTATCGCGACTAGTTATTGGCGTTGCATAGAGTCTCCTACAGCGTGTTGCATTGCTCCTGCTCTACCCTTTTCCTCCATTGAATACAATAGGTATATTTTTATCGGGGTGTAAGCGTGTGTAGGGACATTGTACACTGGGTTATCATTGGCAATAATAATTATTGTTATTACTATCATTCGTCTCAAGGAAATCTGTGATAGCTTTTAACTTTTATTTACTTACGGACTCTTATTCATATCGTTCCGCTCTCTCACTTTCTCTCCCTTCTAGCTGGTCAGCTCATTCGTTGTGAGTACCCATTCACCCTGTGAAATCGTCCTTTTTACATGATGAAGCACTGTTACATATAAATGAATCTCGTCGGTAGTTTTTATTACACGAGGCATTTGATGATCGTCTCATCGCCGACATGCTCGTTGCGAAACAACGAAAGTGGGGACTTAACGTTGAATGCTGCGACAGGAAATTTACCCTCAGTATTACATGCGGATTCTCGCAAAAACCCTTCACATTAGTGAGTTTCTTGTTTTTCACACGGCTTCTTAATAAATGCTCAATAAGAGGCAAATATGAGCGACTGAACAGAAACGCCTGCTTTCTGACATGTTGTAGAGAACTGGAGTGAGCACAGGAACGGTCTAGATTAGGTTTCTGCGCAGATTATCAGGTGAAACACATCGAGAACACGGATTAAGCAAGCGAGCTACCCTGAAGAGGCTGTCCAGCTGATTATACTGCAACAATACAATTACACTATGTGGCCACTCTTTCAGTGACTCGTAAGTGTTTCCCTTTCAGGGGGTTCTACGAGATTTTTTTGCGGCAAGAATTTAGGTAGAAGTTAACACCAAGCCTAATGGTTATGGTACTATTAAAATGTATGCCGCCTATCGAGAAAACAATATATATGTATTCTAAGAACCAATCGAGGTTTTTGGATTTTTCCCACATGCCCGCTTTCGTAGTAAGCAACGCCTGATTGATTACCATCCGCACGTCAAATACAAGTATTGTCAATTGGTAATGCCTTGACAAACCACAAATATATACTACCCTAAGGCTATATAGTTAAATCCCGTTATATTACTGTACATTCTCATAGGCGTTACGTGTCCTTTAAACGGACGCAAGCAGGCGAAAGTCAACGAATCGTGATCGAGAATCAATATTTTCGTCCCTCATTTTCGTCAATAAAAGGCTCATCACATGATGTTTAATTACACTTTTGAAATTACCGCCGCCCGTTAATTCAAAGACGGGACGCTTGCTGTGTCTTTGGTATCAGATCAAGATGGCGAATCAGGGGCAGCGTTCCACCACAACGATGTGATGACAGCGGTGGCCTACCTTCTCTCATTATTAAACAGTTCCAATAATGTTCAGATTAGTCGTATTACTTTAAAGCGGGATCACTGCCCATGTCTATCGATTAATTGCTTTGGCTCATCTTTCGTGTGTGTTATCATCGGCTTTAATTTCATTCACTTCTATCATTTTAGGCAAGTCGTTGTTATAAAACCAATGACAGCACAATAGGCGGGAAGACCTTGAACAGTCGTGGGTGGGAAGGCGCCGACCGATTTTCCCGTAGTTACTAATTAATAGTAATTCAATAGCTTATATTCCCTGTCTTAGCGGTTTTTATATTTCTATATATGTTTATGTGTATGCTTTTCGTGTACGTGCTCGGTAGAACGTCTCGTAGGCCACACTGCACTATTATCATTATCTCTTTCAGATTTTTTTTCCCATATTAACAGCACCCGCCATCATCTCTGCCGATCGCGGTCATATCATGCAGATTCATCAAACTTTTCCATGCATCCCCTTGTCGCTCTTATTCACCAAGTTATTAAGGTAGTGGTACTCGTTTGATGTCACTGTTTTGGCATGAAGTTGTAGCATATAGTTACAATAATACTGTTACACGTTCTGTCTAACTTGGATTCATTGGCGTCAAAATGTGTCGTCGGAGAACTGAAATACAACGAACGTTTAGAGGAACGCCATTTGTTTGGGCTGGAGGTATGCGTTATATATGGCTATCTATTAATAAATAACAGCATTATTCTGTTCGCGAGCATGACTGTAGGCCTGCAAATAAGCAACGGGTGGGTTAATCTAGATGTGGGTCTAGGAACTATTTCGCGTCGATTTGGCTAATCTCTTACTTTTGACGTGTGACTTTTGGTGCAAGTTCATTTGGGTTTCGATTACACGCACGGCGCCCATTTACATGCACCCACTGCAGAGGGCAAAGAAGTTTCACCAAGCAGCCCCGCCCTTATGGATGTCTCGCCTTTGTTTTCATTACATCAGCTTTCTTCATCCGACAAGGCGGCCACGGGTTCTGCCGAAGTCGTGAAGCAAAAGTCGGATGACATAAAACATAGAAAACAAGGAAAAAAATCATTTCAGTTAGATTGAAGAGTCGCTCCTATTTCTTTCAATAGGAATTTCCTCTTCAAATCTATAATATGACGAGATTTTTGGAGCTTAATAGGGGCTGGAAGGATGAAAGCGGAGTTCGTCGATGGCAGTGGAACCACTACCGATGAGACACCTCAAGGCCCCATGAAACGCACCCGGCCGCTTTGAGCTTTTCGAGATTCTTAATTTTCCTTTTGGCGACTCCATGCCTCCAGTCATACATTCATAGCAGTTGCTTTCTTGTCGGTAGCTGATGTAAGAGTTCACTTTTTAGCCGAACCTCTCATCATTGTTGTCGGGATCAGCGTAAATTGGAGACATCGGCGGCTGCGGGGCTGGAGCACTTGGCTATAGGTAGATCTTCTTTACCTACAATGGAGATTCAAAAATTGCAGACAAAATTTTGCCTGATCAAATTGCATAAACGTTTGGGAACAACAGAAAAATATAACAAAAACTTTCAGCATTTGTTTTAATGATGTTTTACTTTTGAGGGTAACAGCATGATCGCGGTGCAATCGTGGATTTTTATTTTCTGAACCGTTTTTTGATGATATGCAGAGCTTGGTTTGTTAATTCAAAAACTACCGCCCAAACATTTGTTTCCCAATTCAGTCCCGAAGTATATGAATAAGCTCCATTCTACGAGAAAAAATACTGAATGTTAACGAATAGCGGAGCTAAGTAAAATGTTACAGGTGCGTTCCGTAGGACGCAAATGGCTTCTATCAACAACTTTTGCGTATATCTTCTTAATTCTAGTTACAAGGTACGACCACGTTCTTCCCGCAGGGTAGCTTTGCTTTTCACTGGCAGTATTAGGCTAACTTACAATCGGTAAAATACTCGAGTGGATTCTCGAAGATCCCATCGATTGCAGCCATCATTACTCCCAGACCATGACTATAAAAAGATGCAATGAACATACTCGGCTCGACTTCATGAGTTCACACCTTTCTTCGGCTTAGCGTTCTTGTGTTCTATACTCTTGGAAATGGCCTAAAGCAAGCTTGTGATACAATTCAAAACGTCAGCAAACTCGTAAGAGTCTCCTCGGGCATTTAAGAAACAAATGCCATATATTATATATATGTGCCAGTAAATCATCTTTGTTTCTAGTCAGTTGATGCTACGTACTATATTCGCTAAATGCTTATGTCCGGGAGTCCATATTTGGTTTCCTGCATTATCATTATTTTACCTGTACAAAAAAATTACTACGTCTGAACGTCCGCTATTGTGACACACAAAGATTAAGCTTAGCAGATCTATTCTCACTGCTTAATTTGCTTAGACCTATGGCGTATAAATGGTTATTACGTTACACTCACAATACCTATTGCTCACACGTAAAGAGTAATGAAACTTTGAAAAAAGGATCCATGCCTAACCAGCTATAATAACCTTCGTACCTTCTGAAGGGTGGTGGTCTTGTTGTTGTCTAGAGTGCCTATGTTGTTCATCGCCATCGGGCTGTTGGCAAGGTTCGCGGAGGGATGATTTGATAAATGATTTGTAGGTTTTCCATTCTTATTGAGAACGAGATTGATCGGCCGAGGACCACCGACGTTCATTCCGGGCGGGAGAGCGTAAGTTGGCTCATAATGACCTCCACCGTAGCCGACTCCAAGATCGGGTCCCATTAATCCACCCATACGGTTTATGTCCACATACCTAATAGGAAAAAAGTATACGAGAAAATATCAGTGGCGTGACTAATATTGTATGACATAAGATCTGCCTGCACAATATTCGAAGCTACATTAAAGACATAAAGCGCATCGTTTAGCATACCTCTATTTGCTTTATGTGTTCCGATAGTCTCTGAGCAGTTTTCACTCCGCATCCGTGAATAAAGGTGCGTCGAAACGTTGATTCAATACTAGAAAAATCAAATAATATCTATGCGTATATTACAATATTATATTGTCAGCAGAATTTGAGAATTACCTCGTGTAGTCCTCCGGTCCGGAATCCACGTCTATGTCGTTTTTCCACCTCCTGGCAAATATATAGCCGCTAATGAAGCCTACTACAAGAGACGTGACTATCGAAGTTGTGATAGCTATGGCCAGCGTTTCGACAGAGTATACGTTTGCAGACGTGAAAAATGTCCCAGGAATGACGTTCGGCCCATCCGGGTGATGGTCAAGACCAGGAAGATCAGGCGAAGACGACGACCTTGGGTCATCGACGATAGCGCCGGAGTTTGGATGAGGCCGCGCTACCAGACCAGTGGATGTCGTCAAAGTAAACAATTTCAAGCAAGTTAATTGGCTTGTAAATGACAGCTCATACGAACCTACAACCTTAACTTGTACATGTAGATCGTGGATTAGTTGACGACAGATTTAAAAGGTTGACGCGTCAAGTTTAAATTGCGAAAGGAAACTCACCAACCTCAAAACTAGCATACGTCACATACTAGAGATGTTTACAAAACTAGAAATAAGACAGAAACGTGAACTGAATCATAGAATCAAAATGGAAATCGTGTAAGCAATCAAACGTTCCTGTTAAGATTAAGGACAACAGGGAAGAGAAATCGCGAACCGTTAATAGTAGCATGCGAAACTGAAGAGGCCCTGGTATTGGTAGGATTCAGGATGTAGTCACAGGGTTTACAAGGTAGTGCAGCCAAGGAGATGTTCCTATTAGAGGAGACGGAAACTGCTAATTTAGGATCGTGCGTCGATGGATCTATGAGACGCAGTTGAAAACGCGCAGTTGGATCCAGAAGCGTAAGCCGATTGTGGGACACTGCTTCAAATGTATCACCTTTTAACGCTTCGTCCGCTGGGGAATAATGCGTACATAGACATGATTACAGGTCACATGCATAACGTCACGAAGAACAAAATATAGAAATCGGAACAGCATGAGGAGCATAGCAAAGACCATAAACCCGCTAGACGAACAGGGTACAGATAACAAAGATGTAAAACAAGGCAAAATACATTCGACAAAAGCGTACTCTACAATTGGTTACACAATCATTTTCGGCCAGAACCAAATACATTGTTTCAGTGATAAATTTATAAACGAAATATGTGTAATATGTCGCTCGAATCGAGTGCTTAACCTCAAAAATCACCCATGGAAACCCAACCGACCCACAAACGCTCGCACACGTTTTTCTTTGACAGCAACTGCAAGAGCTGTTATTACGACGACGACGACGACGACTTACAGTTCGCTCCGCATCGCTCATCCCAGCCATGCTCAATGCTTTGAACGCTGGAGTGACGGTCCCTTCGCCAGTTGTGAGTGCACTTGCGCTCGTCGAGACTCCACGCGCAGTAGGGATCTTGCAAGCGGACGCAGTCACCGCAATTCTGGGCACGCTGGCAATGGAACAGAGGCACTCCCTGGATTTCACTATTGCTCACCACAATAAGTTTCTGCTCGTAGGGCGAGCGCTGGACGACGAGGTTGGTAACAGCCACGGGGCCGGAATGAGCTGCCGAAGAAGATCCACCCGACCCCGATGATGGTCCGGGATCCCCCGGTCGTCCAAACACGTAGACGTCTTCAACAATGACCGGTTCGGCCGTATGACTATTGTCACTTGCGGCCTCTGTCAGTGAGGCAATGTTAATCACCTTGAGAACATGGCCGTGATCGGTGCCAATGAACAGCACATCGTACATCTTGCCACTAACAGCTTCGACTTGAGGGTCGACCGCAATATATGTATAGCGATAACTGAAACCGGTGTGTACGACGACCGGCCTGCCCAGATATGCCGGTACCGCTTGATCCATCAGCGGGTGATTGGTGATGAAGTTCAGCGTGACATCGGGCAGGGATTTGCTATTGTTGACGCACTGACCAGGTCGTGGTTCGGGCACCTTCGAATTGATGACTGGAAGCCAATTCGAGTTTTTGTCCTCTTGACCCTTGAACGAGCCATGGAAGGCGGTGTCGATATCGTCGAGACGAAACGCGCACACAGCCGAACCGGAGATGGAGTTGGCACCCGTCGTTAACACAGAGTAGATGAGACGAGCGCGCTCGCCGCGATACGAACCCTCCACAATAGGACTGGTCGACTGGAGCTCGTTAAAGTAAAATGGCATATCCCCGGGAATCGAACAGTTGAGACGGGCCTTCAGGAACGACGTGAAGCGTTCCTTAAATTTGTGCGGCCCCCCCTGATCATTTGTGCAAACGCGCGCCACCCGCGAATACACGGCTTTGCCACAGTTGATATATTCGACCGCGCTCTCCCGGAAGAAGAAGTACACGAAGCCGCCAAGATGCATGGATGAAACGAACTGAGGTGCTGTGAACGTCAGGAAAATGAGAATGAAGTTATTGTTGGTCCTTAATGTACCTACTGTACTGATGTTAACTATAGCAGTTATCGCTACTGCATCAGAGAAGTAGGCTGAGCCTCCCTAACGAAACGCGTCTGAGCAATGCGTACAAATGTTCTATACGGTAAACGCGTTCCTGTTCTGTGCAAAGTACAATTGTACCAAACTATAAAGGAAAGATAGTCAATGCAACTTGCGTCCAATTTTCGATATTATACTGACCATTTAGATGCTTGAGATCAAATTGTTCTGTACGCAATGGCTTGCGATAAATGAGCGGATCAGCACCCGAAAATTGTCCAACTGTGCCCGCATAAAGGTCGCCATCTGAAAGAGTGTGTGTAAACGTTCGGACAAATATGGCGCAGTTAGCCTGAAACACGTGGTTGGCTATAGTCAAACCTATTCAACATTGGAATCTACAGGCAGACCTCTCGAGCAATTTCGCGCTTCGAGCGTTACGTACAGAGACGAGGCTATCCAATAACAAGAAAAGAGATCGTGCAGGGTCCGAGTCTCACATGCTCCGCTCATACAGTTTGCGATCATTTTTTAAACCGGTATTTTCTAGGAACTGTAACAATTTCTATTGACCACCCCCACACCCCTGCAAAATTGACTATTTATATTATTTGTAGGTCAAAGAAAAACGGTTGTCGGATGACCAGAATGTGACATACAACTTTTGTTCGATTTCGGTTTTTTTATATTGAGAATCTAACAGACACACATACAAGCGTACTTATTGCCAGATATAGTATGCGTTCTCCACATTCGTCAGTCAACCTGCAGTCGCCTCGCAAAACAAGTTATAAAACGAAGAAGCTTTTCCAAGTATCTTTAACTCATTATTATAAGTTAACCAGTAATGCATACTACCGTCAACCACACGTTTCCCTGTGCGTATATACTTCCCACACGGGCACCGCTTTGTTGAACGAAAATATCGCTATATTTATGAAGTATCCTCTGTTTAAACAGATAATTTCATCAACGACGTTAGAACTTGGCTTTAGATAAGGCTCGCATTGCGTTGGCCGCCAACCTGTCTACAGCACCGCTTAACGGCAGCTCAGCATAATGAAAACGTCAGACGACTTCCGTTCGAACTTCAGCAGAAAATCGGTTAATTCAAAGTGACTTTACATGCATTTGGTACGTAACGTTCTTTCGAACTTGGATCCATAAGCACCGCGTTGGCTATTTTCGTAGCCATCATCGGAGCCTCATGCAGCAGCACTGAATTTAATAGCAGACGGAAAATCGTGCGGTATTCAGTCCTTCCCATTTACCTGTTCGATATCCCAAGGGCGCTATTCCGTTGGCAGCGGGAAAAAGTTATTAACGAAGTTCGTTAGACAGCCAAACAATTATAACGAAGTTGATTTGCTAACGATCACCATCAGACATTACGTCTACAACATCTACGAACTTGATTGCAGTGTTATCATATGACGCACGGCACAAGCCTTATAAATTGACATATTACCAATAATAAAATACGGCCATAGAACTGATTCTGACAGTAACGGTCTGACTAACAGATGGTATTACCTACAGTTCCGATTTATGCATGGCCGAAGCAATTTACTTTCTCATATATATATATGTACATATATTCGTACCGGCAAATGTAAACGTCGAGTTGTGATTAGGGTCATATGGACAGAGACCCTCGCCGGGCTTTTCGTCGGTCAGACTGAACTCTCTATCAGGTGAACGCTGATTTTTGCCCTTGTGATCGGACGCCGAAGATCCGGACGGCGGTGGCCCGCTAGGTAACAGCGCATAGTCACGGCACCTAGGTTTGTATGCGTTTGTTCCGCACACGAGGACACGATCATGGGCCTTCTTGGCAATGACCCGAATATAGTTGTGACAGGCTGCCTCACTTTTACCTTTCAATATGCACATCTTGACATCGGAGTCCGACGGACGCCACTCAAGGCGACGACGAACCGATAACGTGGCCGCCGACACATTGTAAACCATATTTCTGAAACCATTAAGAGGTTGCACAACGATCCCTGTTCAGGTAGACGTTTATTTTCTTTTTATTTAAACCACTATTTTTCACCTAGTTCGAAAAATACATAACGAAACACCTAGGACTGAAGCAATGAACTGCTTCCCCCCAAAAACCAAATAGGTTGACTAAGCCTGTATTGATTGCTTAAGAAATTTGTGTTTAGCACGATGTATCGATATCTGAAATAGCTTGTGACAGCCATTGACAAAAAAAAACACAGTCCATTAGTGACTATCCATAATATTCTATTGCCTAGATGAAAGGTAGGACTTACTTGGCGCCGATAAGTAGAAAGTCTCCATCATGGTCCAATAAACGGAAGTGGTCATTTTCTTGTTCACTCCGAAATCGTACCACACGATCGACCGCTAAAATCCAACAAAAACAAAAGTCTATTAATTGTTAGCACTTGATAGCTATTGCTCATGTGTGCCCGAGTATTGAAAGCTTACCAGCAACCACTACCGTTATTTACTATGTTGGATTATCACTTTGCAATGGCACGTACCGAAATACCCTTGTGTTCTAATAGGACACAAGATAACAGACAGGATTTTTTCGAGCCGGCTGACTATGTGTAATCGGCGATATTTCTGCATTGAATTATTCCTTAGATAGTTGGTATGTAAGTTTAGGCATTGTTAATAAAAACATAAAATAGACTTCACGTCATTGTTTGTATCCCACCCTTTGGAGTTTTCCAACAGCGGCGAAGCATTGTACAGTACCAGCAAACAATGACGAGGTAGCAGTGATTTGTAGATGTGAAGCACGACAATCCGTTTCGATCATGTTATTCTCGTGCACAGGCCAAAGTTCACCGTGAACCAATGTACCTAGTGCACAAATAACTTAATGAACTGGTAGAAAATAGATAAGTATAAGTAAACTTTTTGGGGGACGAATAAAAAAACACTATTTGCTTGGTTCCTGTGTTGACGCGATTTGTTCTCCATTGCATTTTACCCTTATATGAACAAAGTGACTAATCGAGTTGAAACGATGGCATAGATGTTAAAATCAGACCTAATTACGTTTAGCCCAACGCATAGTACACATATGGAAGGCGAGTTACTATCAGTCGTTCGTAATCGCCTTCCTGTGTTCGGTCCTACAGAGCAGCAGGACAAAAAAACGCACAGCGGACGTATGGTACGTTGTTTTTAGTTGCTCATTTAATTGAGAAAATTGATACTAATCATATTCGAATTATTATCAGCGATCACCATAAGTTACAGCAGAAAGATTACTATTACTAAAGTTGTGTAGAAACGATGCGTAGAGCTATTTATCACTCACTATTGCAGCCTCCACGGCGCAAAGCTACTGTATAAAGGGTCGGAACTGTTCTGACGAATTTTAGCCTACCTTTGCCTCTATCAATATAAATAATTAGTTCTATAGGTGAGTTAATTACTTCTTTAGTTGAATGAAATAGGCCCACTTTTCCAAAAAATAGGCACCAACAAACTCAGTGTGATTTTTTGCATGCGTAGAAGGGGCACAATGCGCGCCAGCAAAATGCGTATGTATCGTCGGATCGGGCAATCCTGGTATTACGCACAAAATGTTAGGCCATAATAGGCCAAAGGCCTACAAGCCGACTCAGAGGTTTGATACAGTGACTCGGTATGATACAGCATACAGAAGCAGTGGAGATTTCCAATGAAGACCAATGAACGAACGAGGAACGCATTCAAAGCTACGATGTTCGAACTGATCAGTAATTCCAGTTATTCCAGAACGGATGGCCGAATGGTACGACAAATGCTCTCTTCACACGAATTTTTATGATTGCTGTTTTTGTGCTACAGGGACAGTGACGTATAAAACAGAAAATTATTTATTAGAGGTTAATATCAGGTTTATCAGAGACATGTGTCAACAGTGTGTACAAATAGATTCATCGTAGCAATCACCGAGAAGCTGCCATTTTGTAACATCTAACGACGGTTATCGGAGAGATCATATCTTACATGCAACTTGAATCAGTAGTGTTGTAGGACTGCTAAGTAACTTAAACTATAGGAAAATATGTTTTCGTTTCGAAAATTGTCGAATCATATTAACAATGCTTGAACACAGAAGTTAACCAAGTAGAAAAGTAAAGACGCCATAGACTATTGGCGTGTCGCCAACACGACGTTATAACGGAACCGATAATAGTAATCCCTAGGCTGGTCAAGGCTACAAAACTACATACAATGGTTTATGTGAACTTCATTGCAGTTGAAGCGTATCTTTCTTTTTTTTTTTTGTATATACATCGTGTTTGACGTATTGCCTGTTTCAGAGTTTCACCCTTCCCAAATATAACCGAGCGCTATCCTTCGAGCGCGTCACAGGTAATCAAGCAATGTTCAATATGATCCCGTATAATTCTCCGTCATAGCTCTAGCTGGGAGAGCCACTACCACAATTTTTTTGAAATCTACAATACAGTCGACGTCCCTCTGTCCACTAGATCGTTACTTATACCACACTCTTGTTCGGTAATTTATACGTACGTACGTACGTACGTACGTAAATGTTTGCCGTTTCGTTCCCCAGTATTCATGTACTCTTTCATATTTTCTTTGGAAGCAGTTCTTGTGGAAGGAAAAATCCGCACATAAACGACTACAGTCGCCACGCCTGCTGGTGCACGCACGTACGCGTGCATTTGAATCATTATTGCATTGCTGGCTAAATAAAGTAGGATCTTCAGGTAGAAACAGAGACCGACCTAGACCAGATACCTCATTGACAGTACCTTAGCCTGAAGTAGTCAGCCAAAAATCAGCGGGCGGCTACAGCAGCGGTTGCAAATAAACAGATTAGTTTTATGAACTTCTGGCGATTTCAGCGACCTTGTGCCCGTCGAGATAGCACGTTATCCGAACAAAGGAAATAGTTTTTATGATCATTAATGGCCGATAACACACGCGAACTGGGTACGATACAAAGAGTCCGGGATCGTGAACAAAAAGAAGATGCGGACCCAGGTTAGGCCATATGGAGTAAGCGCCTGTATAGGGTGGCGCTCACAAGGCACGTAAAGGGGCAGGGCGCAACAGCACAGGCTCTGTGAGCGATCGTTTCGGTCCAGGCATTACCCACCGTTTACTACCGGATAGATCAGCCACGATTGTAGAACGTTACGACTGCCATTTTCAATCGAACCAGCAAACTTCTTTCGCTTTTGCACAGGCGCCCAATGCTTCGCCATACACATATATGTGTGTAAAATGTATATGTTGTTCACGAAGAAAATTTTCAAGGGGCCGATAAAGGAGACATGTTCCCTTTGCTGCGTCCGTATTTTATGTGTTGTTATGATGCGACAGAGAAATAAAGAAAGCGTTCAGTGTTATACAATCATGTTTGAAAGGCCGACGAGCGCGTTCTGTGTGCGTCAACTGTGTTGGCTAAAACTGAAAGCAGACTTTCGGAAACACATCCTATAGTCGCTGTTTCGTGGTAATTTTAACGAAGTGCGGTCACCCTGCACGGACCCGATAGTTTCGGAAGCGCTTTCTGTTTACTTATAAAGGCCCTACGGCTGTTTGGCAGATCATTTTAAAACGTGTCCACAAACCTATAGATTTAGCTTATGTTATAATTGATCGTGACTGCTACGGTTCATGCAGGTGCTTAAGGCATAAAGTGCGTTGCTAGCCGTGTCGAGAATAAGCGTACATTTACGACTGTAGATGAGCACTAGAGCAGTGATCTATTCGATTCAGATAGAACCCAAGGATTGTGTTTTCAACGTTCACACAAATACAAAATTATCATTCTAAATGAAGGAATATTGCCGAAGACAGAGATCGGAACTAGCAGTTAAGACATGTACATAAAAAAAGACATATATATATATATATAGGGTATGTATATACCAACGATGACGTTTCCCTGTGTGTAGTTTCCACAGCCTGTGCTTTTGCTTCGTAAACTGGCTTAGTTTAATACGAACACCAGCTAAATACTATTATTTGTTATAGCACAATGGCATATTATGGAAAAGGCAGCGTCTGTCGACTTTGATGGCGTCAGCAGCAGCTACATCTGTCGGATCGACTGTGGCTGCAATGCTTCGTAATCTTTTCAGTCGGATAGTGGTAATACGCGGGCTTCTTGGTTAGAGCTAGCAGGCAGAGGTCATGGGTTCCGCTTTCAAGTGTGTCCCTCTGTATATCCGCGTAAGTTTGCGTGTGTAGTGAGGGTCTAAGTCTCATTAGTGATGGTACCGTTGTTCGGAAACGAATGTCTTATCTGTCCTTCGTTCGAATAAGCACCCGTTAAAAATTACTAGTCGTTGACTCGTCGGTCGGCTCAGACGTTTTCAGACGTATAGCGGCTAGGGAATAACCATATGCCAAAAGCGTATTATTGTTTATGCCCACCATGTACGGCTATCATCTACGAACAAGTCAACATCTTTTCTTTCCAACCTCCGCTCTCTTCATCCTACTTTTATGAGTCAAGGAATTATCCATCTGAGGTTCTTTCACTTGGCTCCCTGACCATGGGTAGAAAGCGACGTGCGGCCGACAGTCAGTATAGTAATCAGTGGCCGTCAATATCGATACATGATCAATGGCAGTCACCAGTAGTGGGGTAACGTAATTTATTTAAAATGTCATTCACTTACAGAAGGCTATTATTTACTGAATATTTGCAATATATATTCGTAAGAGTCCTGCCTTCGATATGTGCTCATCTTTGTGTAATGTCCCTAAGATCTTTCGAAGCTTGTGATAATGATGCCAGTTTCATAGTTCAGCTGATTTGCTGCATAAAATGACCCGGTGTGCAAATGCTCGTAACATTTTAGGCTAAACTGAGACCCCATGACCTTCTGTCCGTTAGAAGGCCAGACGGTTGAAGGTAAGAGAGACTATAATTTTTGGAGTCGCCGTTGGACAATGAATGCACCCTTAACAATGAGTGATTCATCTCGTAGCGTTTTATTCCCGAACAGAGCATCACTCAATAACCATGTCGACCGTGGGGTACGACCTCGATCGAGACTCCTCCGTAAGACAACCAGAATTGCAGCGATTGCCTATCGACAGATCTTCCCTGCAGGGTAAACTCATCTAGCACATTTCAAGTTTATTTAATTCTAATTGGTTCACGCTTCAAGGGCCCGCGACACTCCTCGTAGAGACAATTACACCGGTACTATGACACTAAATTGAAAAGTAATTTACAAATCGTTTATCTATATGCACTATAATAGTTAATTATATATTAATAATTATAAGAGAAAACGCGTAAACTCATGTTTGGGCCAATCGAACACCTTTGTGGAAATTACATCCATTGGAATCCATTGGTTATCTCTCCGTGTTTATCAATAAAGGTCCAGTCGACTAAGTGACAAGTTCCGTCAGTGAATGTGTTACTGTGTTTCATTGGCATAACAGCGGCGTCCTTGAAACTATTTTAAACGCGTGAGACATATCTGACGGTTTTATCGAGTTTACCAATCTCCCATGTATGAGATCAAAAAAGGTATAATCGAATACGAACGCGACTCTCTGATGGAAAAACCTCTCAATTCCAATCCCCAACCCCCTAAGATTGTCTGGCAGCATAGAAACTTTGCCTTATCGAATGTAGGACATAAAAAAGATCAGGCCGAGATGACACAGCTAAACACCGCGGTAATTTAACATGAAAAAAAAAGCCTAGCGTGCAGCACGTATCCAAAACGTTAATTTCCTTGGCTTCGCTCTTAGAATAACAATATCTTTTTTTTTCTGCACACAGATCTACCCTCTCTGCGTTTGATTTTCACTGATAACTAGCATCCACAAGTTGGTCTTTGTCAGACTTCGCTTTCCATCCTCAAAATTCTATTTCTATTTCTACTTGTCGGAGGGGTTCAATAACGCTGCAAAAGTTTATACTGCACTGCAAAAACCTCTAGTCTTCTATTTTATTAACCCATACTAAATAGACACAAGATAGTGTGCTTAGAAGTCGATGTCTTCAGAAAACCGGCTAAAATTCCTTGATGACAGGCTCTCAAACAGGGCTCTCTGCATTTTTGTAACCTACTATGCAATGAACCTTGACAGAAAGAGCCATTTAACATAATTTGTTTATTACTGCCTGTGAGACCCTTAATTATATGTATATGTTTTTCCTAAGGGTTTAAGGTCGTACTGGAACATTCCTATCATTATTATTAATACTCACTGTTGTTGTGTAATATTTCACTACTCTTCCACTACTCTTCTTCTAATTTCCGTTCGACACTCTCTTAAGACGCCCCCTCATAATAAGCTTGCACTGAGATTGTGGCATAGAAACTTTTGTCTACTTTAGCCATTGAATGGCTGCGGGTACGCCCTTTGCCCCGATGTGTATGCTTCTCTTTTTGTGAGTGTTTGCTTGCCCTGCATGGTAGGACCCTTCTCTCATGCTTGACTATTCTTTGTTTTTTTTTTGTTTGAAGTTATTTTGGCGGTGCACCCCGTTATGTCCCAGTCGTATAAAATGTTTTGATCGTATTTTTAACCACACAAAAAGGTACAGAATGAATGAAGAAGGGAAGGGATGCCGTAAAAGATAGTACATGCAGACGGAGCAGAAAACGCCAGTTCGTAAAGTTGTTTAGTACATGCCCAGCAAAACTAAAAAAAAAAAAAAAAAAAAAAGGCCACTCGTGGAGCGGTATCACACCACAGAAGTAAAATGAGAGCCCTGTAAGGAAGTCCAGTTGCATACATGATGACGATGATCGAAGCTGCTTCATGTGCTGTGGCTCACAGTCACCCTTCATGTGACAAGGCCGAGACGGGTTGAGCCGACTTGGACGACCCAATTCTGTGGATTGGGTCTTAGCCCAAGCGCTGGGTGCATACACTTATCGGGACGGGAGACGAACTTACTACTTCGATCCTGCAGGTCAGACTGAGCCCCAGTCAACGTGATAACCGGGAAGGGAGAAAAAATTTCAATCGTCTAGCACGAACGCGTATGCAGAACACTTGAGCCAAAAGCTGATATTCAGCGGGATGCTGAAAACCCTACAAGGAAAGAAATACAGAGGCACTTTGTAGGAGAGCTTGCCGATTTAGGCAGTTGCTCAGCCTTTTACTAGCGGCGCGTCATGTTTGACTGCGAAAGGCTGATGAACCCTTTCGGGGCGGATGCGACTGCCGAGCTTCGTCGGAGAAAAAAGCCAGAGAATTCGAGAGAGTGCGAAAAAGGGGCAAAGTTCAACAGTGAAGACTTTTTATTTTCTCTTTGAGTCAGTATTGGTCTTTATACATGAGCGCAAGCAGACGAGGAGATACGTGAGTGTATGTCATTTGCATTGTGTTCGTATAGAAGGGTTTCAGAGAGCAAATACCCATATAAAGAATCAAGACACAGAAAACTTTGAATTAGGCCCACGGGCGCTGCATAGCTGGTCAGGCTGAACGTCAGCTACACAAGCAAACTGGAGGAAAAGGCAGGGGACGATCCTCAAACCTGCTCGAACGTTGTGGGTTTGTAAGGAGTGAATTTGCCGTTGCAGAAGTTTACCACAGAAGAGTAGTCTGCTGATACACCTCCCTGCTAATCATTTGGTATCGCAGTCACTCAATGAATATACATTTTTAGTTAACTAAAGAATTGTTTTACCTATCAAGAAATTAACTTTTTTATTACCTTAGCAAGATGAACTATGTAGAAAGATCGTTTACAGTGTCGCCATTAAAAACTTTGGTACCATACGCCAATGTATACTTTTTTTGTATAGGGTTCAAGAAATGCCTGTATGTACCGACCAAGCGGCATTAGTGTAAATCACGGGGGCGCCCGCGTGAGTCTGCAGCGGAAAACGAGGCCGCTACTCAAAAACTTACCCGCAGTTGATTTTGTCCGTATAGTATTTGATCACTACCTATTGTTAAATTGTAGATATTCACTGCTCGAACATCCATGTGCACTTTTCCTTTATTTTTTTTCAATTTTGAACTGTATCTACTAATAAAGACACATTGCCGCTAGTACCGCTGCTATCAGCAGATAAATACGGACAACAGAATCATCAATCAGAAATAAAGTTGCGTAGAGCGAACGCTTTTTAAGTGGCACTCCTCAGCTCGGGTTGTGCGCATTAGCCATTACTACGTCATTCTAGTGATAATTTCTTTCTCCTTCGGGTAGAAAAATTACATCAACTATCCCCCGTGAAACGTCAGTGCCTACGTTAGCCAGGCCAAACAGACCTCCCTATCCCCTCTGCTTCGACTCTATATCAGTAAAAGCATTGCTGTGAACGTGCTTTTGGCTTTCAAAGTTACTGAAAAAGAACGCACCTGACACGAAAGCAGCGGCAGCACCGCGACTGGCAGCGATCAAAGATGTCGACGGTACCGTGAAAGGTCTTATGCCTCTACTAAGTGCAGATCGAGGCCGCCCACTTGGGCTGGATACCAGGGGGACCACAGACCGAGACGGCGACTTGAGGTGTAACAAGCCAATCGACCACAAAACGTTTGGCTAAGTGTGCGATCAAGTGGGCATCGCGTCTATTATTCGCTATTCACCCGCGTTTGTACAAAGCGGTAATTGGCGTTTCGGTCGACGCAAAAGAAAGACGAGATACGATCGAAGCCGGTCTGTGTTGCTACTGCTGCGGCGGTCTGATTGCCTGATGAGATCTGGTCAGGGCGCTGCGACCAGCCTTGTCTAATGAGGGCGGGGCTGTTGTGATGTCCGGGGGGGCATAAATAGCTAGCTATTAGCGCAGGCTAATCAGACCGGTCATCGACTACGTGTGTTCGCGTAGGGGTGTGTGTCAATAAATTTGACCATCACTTCCTCATCTTCGACAGGCCTTCTGTACTGGTGGATGGACAGCCATAGAGCTAAGTGTACGGCAGTGCGTACCAGCGTATGAATTTGACCGAAAAAAAAAACTTGTCTAGACGAAAAGCACGATGTAAGAAGTACGCGAAAATTAATTTAACATAGGCATTTGCAACTGTACACAAAAACGTATTGATATAGTACGGGCGAACAGATAGCTCTAGCTAGTAGACATTTAGTACTTGATCAGGCCAAAAATGATATTCTATATGGGGAAAAAAAAATCAGGGTCCGTATGGTCAAGATACAACATTTGTTTCAGAACTGAACGAACAGCCATTTCCTTGCATTTGTTCGATTTCATTATTTTAATCGTTAGGTTAGGTCTACATTATCTTAGTTGGTCTGAGCGGTTCGCTAAAAGTTTGGTTCCTTTTTATGTTCTCAGCATCTACTGAGCCCAAATATTTGGGAACGGATGAAAAACACCATACTAGCTCAGGATATAATACGTAGTGGCAGTTTCTGTTGTCGCTAAAATGCCTTGGATCGAAACGGGAGCCGATTTTGCTTGACTAATCCAGTTCAAAGGATACTGTTTTTTGCCGACCGAACATATAGCCCCTAGTTTACTCATCTGGTTACAGAGGTTTCGCATAAAAAGGCGAGCATCGACTCTCCGAGCTTAGAAGCTAGAACGGATTGCCGACAAGCAGAACGCACTATTTCGACCCTCGCAATCGCGTGTCCACAAGGCTAAGCCCTTACCAATAGAAACACCTCAACGCAACGATATTCGGACGGCAAACTGTTTATTCATGCAAGAAACGTTGCTCTCACCTCACTTCACTTGGAGGTTAGACCCGCCAGCACGAACCCATCGTGTCATATTAATGATGACGTCTTTGAACCTGCTAAACAACTGACTAAGTTAACTTCCACTTACAAACTGGATCAGCCAGTCAGATCAGATTAGTGCAAAATTTATATGAAGACCTTCGACATAGACAAGCGGTCCGTTTCAATTCCTCCGTAATTTACGTATTTACCGCCACGTCGATTAGGTCCTGCATCGCCAACTAGATAACTAAAAGCGAGGGAGCGGGGGTACAAAGGAACGGAAATCATTGCAAGCAGAAGGCGTTATCCTTAAAATGAAATTTCCAGTATTTCCGAGGAATTGAACTAGTCGTCGGCATGTTTGGGTTGTTTACTGTGCCCCTATAGTATCGTTCTGTGTAAAAAAAACAAAATAGCCTCTATAATCGTGACTGTTCGGAACATCTCTGCATCAGATATGTATTATGTATGTAATTTTAGTATTTAGATTTTGCGTACAAATAGTTATGGAAACGCCAAAAATAACTGCGCACTAAAATATATCGTTATAATAATATACTAATTATATATTGATACATTATTAAATTACTATCGATACTGGGGCTGTTTCGGGATGACCTTTAACCATCAACTTTTTCTGTTAAAACTGTGATTCTACTGTTAAAAGCACAGGTCACTGATGCTTATAGCAGGCTAAGCACTGGTAGCAAATAATGTCGTGGGGGTTCATGCTTTTCTAACAAATACGAACAGTGCAGAAGCCGACGAAGATCGCCAATAAGAAGTTAAACTTCTATGACCCTGAGACGCATATATATATATATTTTTTATCGTTCTATACAATATTGTGTTACTGCTGGGTCTGCAAGCCGGACATTGCTAGTGGGCAGACGTACAGTGAAAACGCCCTTTTTTTTTTTGGAGGTTAAGCGGTCCTTGGACTCTTTCTATGGCAAGCAAGTCCCATGGGACCATTTTGGCCAGTACTAGAAGTGCTTCGGTTGACACGGTTCTGTACGCTCTGGCCAAACGTATTGCGACTATTCTTTGAGCAGCGATCTATCTCTATTGACTTTTGTCCTCAGCGCCATTTCTGCCCATACAGGAGCTGCGTATAGCGCTCTAGCTTCAGCTACTGAGGACAGTGGTCTTCGGCTACCCTCGGAGGTTCCTCCTACTCTGGGCAGTATTCGCGACAAATTGAGGGCTGCTCTTTCTGCCTTTGTAGCTGCATGTTCTCTTCCAGTCATTGCAGTGTCAATTATTACTCCGACGTATTTCGCCTTTTTCTGAATGTCGATTTGAGTATTACCCAAAAATATTTCTACATCTCTGGTCTTCTTTTTTCCAGTTAGGTATAACGTTCCTGTCTTTTCCGCGGCTAGCCGTAGATAATGTTCTTCCATCCATCGTTCCATGAGGTGGGGGGTAGTCGTTAGCCTTGTTCTCCAGCTCCACCTCTGTCCGGGCTCTGATTATGAGGGCTAGGTTGTCTGCATATGCTATGGTCTCTATCCCCTCCGGTAGTCCCGTTGTTATTATTGTCCATAACTGCTCAACTTGTACCACCCCTAACTTCAGCTGTCGGTTACATTTTATTTTCGAAAAAACTACGTGAACGATTTATACATATTTCTATAACACTCCAATTCGATTTAACTTCCTAAGTGTAGTTTAGGACAAGGGACGAACTTTCGATATTTAACGAATGCACTATTTCAAGTGGTGGGCTGATTTTTCTAGTCGCTACCTTCAAAAGTGTTGATTTTTTCGCGCTAAACTATACTGAAGCTCTCCGCAAGGGAAGTTAATTATTAGTCCATTTTAATATTAGGTAAATGTTTAGTTTTAGCAAATCGAGTGCTCCAGTATCGGGCTTCCGCCAAATTATTTGGTAGAGCCTCAACATCGTAAACGGTTGGCTTATTATCACAATGAAATATTTTAAGCTGATTTGAAATTATCTACGTCAAGCTGAGCAAGGACACATAACAGATCGTCGGTATTACTCACCATTTACGACGATAGATATTTATGTAAAATATTTCTAAATAGTGGCCAACCCAGTACACATTTCGCTTGATGCACGGTCACTACTAACAGGTAATTCGCCGTTTAAAAAATGTATATTTATATAATAACAATAAGTGAGGAGTTTAGGCCTTAAATTCAGATCCTAACGCTGTCAGCGAGCTGAGTGGTTCTAATATAGGACAACGACAACAGACAGAAATGAGGCTTCTGGCATACAGTAAAAATCGTTGAAATATATATTCTTCTGTAGAAACAGAGCTTGGGAAAAACTGTAGAAGCAAACGCCGTACTCTGCCTATAGCTTTCATGTAGTGTATACCAATGGCAGTATATACAGAGTGGCACGATGGACCAGGTCTACAACCAGCGAGCATCTGTATCAGTTGGAAACACACATTTTCCCGAATAGGAAGCCTATTTTTGCCTCACTTTTTGTATATATATGTACAGTGTCCTAAAAATCCGGTGTGAATGATTATAACTGTCGTTTTTATCTACATGGAATCAATATTTAAGTTACAATAGAAATAGCATAAAATGTTTAATTTTTAATCTATCGCCGACGTTGGAAATTATTACCATTTTGGTCAATGGACCTGAATTGGTCCTTTTTTCATCAAGGTGCTCCCCATTTTTGCAGTAAACTTTTCTGTGAAAAACAATAGTTGGTATATCATGAATCATAGAGCTATTTCAAAGCGAGTCTAGACAATGTTATAATAACCAAAAGATCATTCAGCCATTAAAAATGAATTTCGTTTATGGACGATTTTACGATTTACAATTACGAACTGGCTAATTATTTTTGTTCTACCCGAGAAAAACATCAAAACGAGGTTTGATGACTCGAAATATGTAGAATCGTGAGGTGCCAGCCACCCGCCAAATGACTTCAATTGCGTGAGGGGTCGCTGACGGACTGTATATATGAAGTTAAACTTAACAAAATGATATTCATACCCATTCTATTATCGCCCAATGCTATACTTCGCATTGATTCGCTTGTTCGGACAAATTGCGGTGAAGCTTGCAAGCAACTAGACTACTCTTGAAGGCTAAACCTATCATCCAGTGCTATTGCTGTTGATCATAGGGTTTGACATATATCTACACTCCACTTGATTTCGAGACACAAAGCCAGAAGGGTCGTAACTAGACAGAACTTGTCTCGGAAGTACACTAGCTGGAACTTACGTTAGGTCGTTCACCTAACAATCTAAAGGGCAATATTGCTTTGATAACCTTAATGTCCAGTTCACTGTGTCAGCTCTCAATAGACAATTTTCCACATATCAAAGCCAAACATGTGTCTTCGCAGTAGGCAACTCCTATTAGCAGCACCGCAATGAAGCTAGCCCTCAAAGGCTAGCAGGTGTGCAATGTGTTCTAATCAAAAATTTCATTAGAGACATGGCAATGGGGATTATAGGTTTAGTTAAACCAGTTACTACGAAAACACTTGACCTATATGTGGTATAGTGCTTAAATGGTTATATATATATATATACATATTTCCCAGTGATGATGCAGTGGTATCGTGCTGGTTATCTAAACTTAAGCGCAACTGAGGTGATCTAAGTTAAGAGGCAGAGGTCGACACGTTCGTTTCATGCTCGAAAAAGCAAACCATCTAACACAATAAAAAGACATTCGAAAATAAGGCTGGTACCATAACTATTTCGGAACCACTAGGTGCCATTTTGTCGTTATATTAATGGAACAGCCATTGAAATCGTTAACGGAAATGTCACTCGTACTATATATCAGAGCAGTGACGTGTTGTTAGCGGCCCGCCTGGTGGTTCTTTCTCTATGATCAGGTGTCTCTTAAAATAACAACGAAGGTAGCTATGGCGCGTGCCAAGGCTACTGGAGGACACGCGGTCCTTGTCCTCTTCAGTACATTGGGATACAGTTTTATCACAGGTAATTATCAACTTATCATAGCCTATTGTTCTGTTGTGGTGTTACCTTCGACTTCTATAATAGGTTGGCGGGCCCTAGGCCAATTCTCTGTGTGACAAAGCATCGTTACCAAACCAAATGTTTTGGGGTTACCGTAACACTGAAGACCCGGGTAGGTGAACGGAAGATGACCTGAACATATGAGGTATAAATAAATACAAAGGAAGAAAACGTTAGCGAAAATAATAACTCATTTATTATGACTCACCCGGAATGGATTAAAGAGAGGAGTACAAACAACGCATACGTTGTGCCCCAATCGTATTCGACGTGAACAAGTCTGTTGCTATTTTTTTGTTATTAATTATATACTCAGCATAAGATAGCTGTATATAGCAGTTATTATAGTTCTTCACCAACAAGACGCTATCAACTATTTTTGTCGTCCCAAGATGAACTACAGCTCAACTTACACTAATATTGGTATAATCGAGGTTTTTTAATACCATGTTCAATATATAGAAAAACGCGTACATTTGTAATAGTTACAATAATAAATCAGTGTAATAAATCAGAAACTTTGGAGGTCAATACAAATTTTACCGCGATCTTATAGTTACACCCGCTTACCGAACTTCACGACCAATGCTATTCGGCAGAAAAAAAAAACTACGCTATCGCAGAAAAAAATAAGTTACAGGGTATTCACAGAAACGTTTGAAGTAATCTGTGACGTCCGCATACTTCGGTTAGATATATTAATACTTTATTAGTTAATGTATTCCAATCGATGGTTTCCAGCAGTGGTCCTTGTAAGGCCGATCAAAATAATGGGAAAATTGTGTTTTTCGGCCAATTTTCATCGTGCGCGACTAACAGCGCCACGTTCTGTGCAACTAAGTCGGAGATCGCAAAGAAGCTAGAAAGCGTCGCCGCACACGTCTAACGTAAAAGGTGACACTGGAAAGAAGACAATAACTGCATCGTGCAAATCTTATCAGTCAGCCCAAAGTCAATACTCCGCTGCATGCAGTCAACATCCGAATGGCTGTTCTACACATAGAATTTGTTTTCGACGAGCAACGTCCGCTACGGCAACGCTAACGTAGCCGTCCAATCAGCATCTCTGTCTGGCTTTTAGATTTATCAATTTCAACAAGAGCCATCATTAAAAGGAAGATCAAGCAGAAACCTTTCAAAACAGCCACCCTTACGGCAGATAACGGCGCCATCACAACGTCGATCTGAGAAGGAATCACGTTCCTTTTCCCAGCTCGCAGCTTACTTAGAGAAAATGGATCAAATCTTGCAGAGAAGTACACAGCCCGTAAGTTGTTGTCTAAAATGATGAGGATTTCACCTGCCAGCCACAAGTCACCTTTACCTCATCGAAGTCACTAACTCCGCAGAATATAAACGTCAAATACTCAGCGGATTGCCCCACGATATATGTACACGCGTGCCATATGTTCTAACGTGTTCCGTGCCCGTTAAAACTAAGGTGTCACTGATACTTAAAAAAAAATAGGGTTTTTCATGACTGAGACGGGTTTATTGCTCTACAACTCGAATACTTCTTACCCATTTCATGGAAACCTACGTCTGCTCATTTCTGTTATGTTTTGCGTAGTTTACTCAAGATGGCTAATAGCTAGAAGTACAGCGAAGGATGCCAGACTTGTGCGTACTTCAGCTTCGGCCAGGGCCATATTTCTATATCGTGATATATGATTCGGTGAAGCACGATTGTTCTCAGTCAAAAGACTCACCTACAAACCCTAACAAGAATATAATACTTATTAGTGTCATAACCTAGAGAGAAAACCAGTGTTAGGCTACATAAATGGCTGTAAATAATGATTAACAAAAGTATGAAATAATTAGCTAATCTGAACGTAATCTCGTCACTTTAGCGATTACGATCATGGTTTTTTGGAGAATTTGCCACTTAGTCTGTCAGACGAAAAGGAACTATGACCAGTCAACGATCTGCCCCAATGTTTTGCTAGCAAAGAATAGAATCTCCCATTGACAGGCGAAGTGGCAATGGTCTATTCAGTATAAGTTGCAACCCCTACTAACCCTGATCTCAGATCGTATTTGCTGACAGCTTGTTTAAAAAAGCGTATACCACCCTAGATAGCCTTGGTGGTAATTTAAGCTCGCTGAAAGTTCAAATCAACGGTAAGTTCATACAGATCCTAATGTATTATGCATATAGTATAGCAAGTACAATATAATAACTTCTAAAGCAATTTTTTATAGAAAAGATATTTTTTAGATGTGCATAGTTCCTAATTTCCTCTCTTACCTTGCTTTTCGTTCGATTTTTTTTGATAAACCATCCACCGTAGTGACAGCGTTTAATGGAATTAAAATAACTACAACATTTACGTAATTAGTATATTCAAGCAATTTCTTAATAAAATAGATGTATATGTTTGCTGGTTTCCGCTGTATCCACCCCTCTTGTCGTACTCAACCACATATATACAT
>NW_019214201.1:138177-209957 GCF_002532875.2 Varroa jacobsoni | reverse complement strand
AAAGCAAAGAAAACTACAATGCACAGACAATGAAATTTCTTTGACAGGCTTCTTAAAGACTTAGTGGAGCACGCTAGTTCATTTGGAAAATTCGTAGAGCCTCGGGAAGCAGTAGTTTCTATCACGTTTCCCTCTGACCGTTATGCCTTCCGTCACTTCGTCCTGTCCACCTCAGTTCTGCACAATCTATCCACTTCCATTCGCTTTATAATGTATTGCGTTGGCTTCTTTCTACAAGACGAAGCAGTTTGCGTGCTGCCGAGATAACCTTCTCACTTTTGAAATGCCGACTTCCTCGTTTTGCTGGCAACGTACTTGTCTAGTAGCACAGACTACCCTGTGGGTAGTCCTAGCGCTAGTGTTTCTGCTCCGCATCGCCTTCTGCCATTGGATCTCTCTTCCTGGTCTGTTACGATACGAAAGTAAGCTTCAAAGTATACGGGGTGGAAAAAGCGGCAAAAGAGGGGAGGATAAGAGAAGTCGTCGGACTGCCCTTACGCCTGGTTCGTCTGTCTTCTCTTGAGCTGTTGTTCCCTTTTGTTCGTTTTAGGTCCGCATCCTTTTCGGTTTTCGTCTGCAAAAGAGGAATCCAAGCAGAGCTCCTAGTCATCGCTCTTCGCGCGAGGTCCGAACGAAGTTTCAGCTTGAGCCAAAGGAGTTCCAGCTACCCCCGACGAACTCCCACAAGAGACCGACCGAATGAACTAGGAAGGCAACTATTCAGTCCAAATAGGACTTAGCGAGACAACCTCAACTGAACGAGCCTATTGCTGGTGCCACTCTTGCTCAACCCTGCTCTATTGTATCCTATCACGCAGACAATAGCTTGTGCTGAGTAGAACGAACAAAAGGGCATAAAACACAGAATGATGCCATATACGCGGATTTACATTCTGCGTTATAGCCAAGCAAGAACGACACCGATTACTGGGATATATGTCCTAGACAATCTTAAATGGCCACATCTTTCTATTGTTTCAACATGTATATGTTCACACATATATAGTATACTGCAAATAGAAGGAGTCTAAAGTGGCATAAATATTTCGTTTTTTTTTTAATGGTACTGTAATAGTAAGGATTTTTAGATGTGCTCCACTTAGTCCCTACCTTTCCTTTTTATCTTAGCCTAAGCCCATTTCAAAATACCCACTGCTATCTTACGGCCAACCTGGCCTTCGTTCTAGCTATATTCTTGCTCGGAGCTTTTCTCGACGTCAGAAAGAAAAGAAAAGACTACCTCTAGATCTCTACCTTTGCTGTTACGTCACGAATACAAGTTACCTACTGGGCCAGTGAGTTGACTATACAGGCATGGGGAACCGTTGCAGAGTCATTGTCTAAGTATAGGAGAAGTCAAACTAAAGAGAATGATAACACGGGCCCAAAAGCGCTGCAACTTTCCTTGCTTGACCAGTATCCTCAGGGTGCGGGACCATCAATCACGACAAAGCAAACTCCTTTCAAAAAGACAAAGATACAGAGGATGCGTTGGCAATCGCCGTCACTCCTGCGCGGGTGAGGGTCCCAGGGGGTAACCGGCAAAAGGCAGAACGAGGCAGCGGTTGCGAAGGACGTGGCAAACGCAGGTCAAGCTGGCGGATAGAAGCTAGGATGCGAGAAAATCTGTTTAACCCCTTGACCTCGGCTTCTTCTTCGTCTATCAATTTCCCTCTCTCTTTCTCCCTTTCTCTTTTTCTCGCTTTAACATCAACGGAACACGGACGAGGGCGCAGCAGAAGATGTAGCAGACAGCGACAACAACAATGACGACAACGAATGAACGACGGCGTGGTGGCAAACGATGCAGAAGCGTCTCCTGGCACTTATGCCAGTATTTTGCTAGTGGCTGCCACGCAGAGTAGATAAACCGGCATAGCCGGAAGGGAAAACAATAAAGAACAAAGGGGATATCACTTGAATAAAAAAAAACTTGAACTTATGCCTTTTTTGGTGTCCAATATTATTTGTGTGTATCTGCAATAGAACCGGCTACCTTACGTTAGTGAACGTGGCAGGTAAAAAAGATCTTGGCGAAGAGCTTTTTCTTGTAAAGATATGTATTGATCACAAGTGGAATACAGTGGTGGCAAGTACGAAAGCGGATCGTTCTCTTTATTCGAGTTCAAGTTGATTTTAGGCTGACGTCAACTAATGGACTAAAAACTTCTGGACAACGAATGGACTTCACTCTTAGAGAGTCAGTGCTAATACACAGAAGTATATTCGGAAATGTGGCAAAAGCAAGAACCGAGGTGAACCGGCCTAACTTGAGGCTATTAGGTACATATTTAGGACACCAGTGCAACTTTCTACAGCGATGAAAACTTAATATTAACTCAATATTGAGTAATTTATTGCACAATATAGATATGCAGCGGTAAGTTGTGCGCCTCTATGTGTCGAGTTTTTCGTCCGGTATCACCGTTAGGTATTCCATCAAACGGCTGGCTCCCAACACGAAGCTAAATATGTCCGTGCCCGGGTTCGAACCTAAACCGCAACAAGAGTTGTTTGGCTAATGAAACGCGAAATTCTTGCTGTCTGCAGCAGTAAGTACCGAAAGCGTTTGTCTTCGTTGTCAGCCTTGTTTAGGCACTTCAATTTGAACTGATATACCTAGCTTCACATAGTGAATGTACATGATCCCTGCTGTCTTATCCACACATATATATACACAGACCGCTTCGAAATTTCTCCATGCTCATGTATTACCCTGAATGTCTATTGCTATGTGTTCCCATTTCGCTAGCAGAGGTCCACGGTCTTCAGATATCGATTTTTCTACTTCCTCGTTAATATTTTCAGATGATGCGTCCTGAGACTTACGAGTAGGCGAAATAACAACGAAAGGGAAGTGAATGACGTAAAATGCCATAGGTCGGCTGTCGCCGTGAGGAGCAAATAAGCGCGAAAGCAATGTCTGTTTTTGCAGTTCATATACTAGAAATCTGCGCCTAATTCTATGGACTATAGATGTTGCAATTGTTGCTGTTAATTGTGCGTCATTACCAAATGTCACAACTTCGAGAGGGTTCTGTTTGATGACGGCTTTTTTAGCGGACCCGCGAACTGGGCTCGTCGACGGTGGAATAGTGCCTCCTGAGGCACCGGTGACGGGCGGCGATCGACCAACATGAGCCAATATGATATTAAATCAAAACGTCAACTCTTACTTCATTGATATTGTTAATATCTTTTGGCACTGCTTGTGTTGTAGTAGATAGGAATCGACAAACAGCAACAGGCAATGCTCTATTCTCGGGTATTGATCTCAAAAATTATTATTACTAAGCATTATTCCACCATGGGCATTTTGTTTCAATTTTTTTTCGCCCACAACAGACGTAAACGTATGAACGTACGATTGTATTTCGTTATAGTACTATTTGAGTACTATATTTTGGGACATTTGGCTGGAAGTTGTTGCAGCATAATCAGTACATGTGAGACGTCAATCGCTAAAAATTATCACATTCTACATGAATATAATTCAACTATTAACTTACGTAAAATAGATATTACTGAAGGCTATCTAACTGTAGAAACGGAAAGAGCGAATAAAAAAAGCCGAGATAAATTGCCTCATTTTTGGCCTGATAAATGCTAATTTATTGTGGCATTTGAATGATACAGAATGCAATGTTAGCTTACTTTTCATTCACAGTGGTACACGTGTGTAAGACCGATTTCCCCAAATCCTACTACACACCATTGTAGACATGCTGCTAGTTTTTGACAATTTCATAGCCTTAAGTAGATTCGATGCCTAACGGCGATACCGAACGTGAAGCTCGAAAAGCAAACTGTATGTATACGTTTAAAAAAGTCTATTACCATTGATAGGGAGTACGCCGCACGCAACCCTGAGCTGTGTCGGGTAGGGCATTTGTTTTCAATGTGGCAAATTCTGTCACGGATTCGGCACGAATCGCCCGGCTGCTCCCTACGGTACAGACAGTACAGAAAACATGATGGGCATACAACGCAATCACTCTTGTGTATGACGACGAAGAAGAAGAACGAACTATTTTCCACAACAGAGAAAAACGTCACTTCTGACTGAAGATTCACAGGTTTACAACAAGTAAACCATTTACAATGTGCATCAACAAATATAATATCATTTCTAGTACTATTGCTATCGATAGACGAGCCATTAGTAGCTGTTTGTCTGGCCCGCTCGATCCTTCATTTCGTTCGAGGTGACTATCAAATAAAACGCCGATAAAACAGTGGTGACGAAGTGGTATCAAAACAGAAACGAGCTAATTGCTGGAGTTAAAAATTGGTTCGTGACGACGGCAGTGCCCTTACTAGGGGCATTGATACCGGTAATAGACGCAACGATACCACAAAAGTGTACAAAACACTAAAATCGTAACACGGACAAGTTACAAGATATAAGAAAACGACGATGAACAGGGACCGGTTAAGGTGAAACGTTTCCGGAAGCACAGTACCTTATATTTCACAGCACAGTAGTAGGAAGGCCGCCGTAAGGACACGACCCGCACGAACACTCACGTAGCTCTGCAGTTCTGTTAATGGCGCCGAAGCGACAGAAAGAATCTATTATTTGTATTAAAGTAGTGCGAGCCTCAGAATAGTCGCTGATGGTCGGTAGAGGTCAACTGATGACCAAAAAATCGCGCACGGCCTACCCGGATGATGTTGACTGTACTAAATCAATTGCGAATAGTTAACTTCTTATAAAATGCCTGCTGCTACGCTAGGACAGAGCTTTTATAGTTATAATAAATTCAATAGCCTCTGACATGAAAACAACGGAAAAACGTACGTTGCGTTTACCTTGTACTCAACAAAACAAGCACCACTATTAATAAATGCCTATAGAGACCACACAAATGTGGCACTTTTGAGAGGAGAATAATTGGCTAAAAGGAAACGATCTTACTTTTTCGTTTCCTTCGCTTAATTTCACCAATGACCTAACGAATTTACACAACGAAAAGCGGAGATACGCGATCCGTTTGCAGCGAACAGCGACAGAGTGAAGACTCAATCCAGTTAGTGTACGTGTGACTCTATTAGTTGTTTGGTTTTTGCGCCTTTTTAGTTCGTAGGCAAGGACATTTGTTCCGTTCATGTAGATTTATCCCCTGGGTATAGCGCTTAAGGCTGCGTGCGATGGCCGTAGCGGCAGTTACTGCCGCTGACGTTAGAAGTCATAATTTCGACAAACTTTAACGCGACTTGCCCATCAAAGCTTTTGTGCGTCGTAACTCTCCACCGACAACAATAATGCTATTAGCGTCGGCCTATTTGTGCCATAGAAGACAGAACACATACAACAGTCCTCCTATAAGCTTAAATGTTCACAGGCATTATATGTACTCCCTTTCAAAACGTCAACAGTCACTGATACAATAACAAACGTATTTGTGTATAATTTCATACAGGAAAAGGAGTAACGAATAACAGCAACGAAAGGTAACAGCGACACGCGATTGTGTTGTGTACATTTACGCTGTTATACCTATTTGATCAAATTGATTGGCTCGTTGTCAAAGGTCTGTTTGATGCTGAAACAAGAAAAAATAAACGAGAGAAAAATTGACTTCGTGTAGCAAAACATAACAATTGGAAGATACGATATAACAAGGTTGTCGTAATAAAAATTCCGTACCGCTACATTCTCGATGACCGGCATCGCAAATAGTTCGAGACGTTCTATCGCCTTTCGTGGACTGGCGAGTTCTGAAGTCTTTCAACAACTTCATGAAAGAAACAGCAGCAACAGCGGTGCCGTGTCAGAGTTCGTAGGTCCTTTGCCTCGCAGTATTTTTACTAGAAAATGCAGTTTCGAACTACGAGTAAATAGTCCTAGGTCAACAGTTGACAGATGCCGAACTTCTGCTATGAAGGAAAACGAAGATTGGCGGCACTGGAAATCTATATTTAGGTATGTTGTGTAATCCAGTCACATTCGGCCCCGTCTAATTATGTTCAATTACTTCGTCACCTGACCAAGACAAACAGTATCAGACGTAAGAGCGGCGGTCCGATAATGGCTCGTTCGCGGGGATGACCGGTTATTTGGGTGACGGTCTGTGTGTGTATAAGCTGTACGTATAGGAATCGATAGAAACAAGGTGTCAGTACTAAATATAGACAACTAATTTTGATCGTGTATGAACTTGATGTTGACGACCCGGTGTTGAGAACTTCGCTTGTGGGTTGTGAAAGTTTACTCTAAGAACACATTCATATGCTTACTCGAAAAAATTAAAGGGTTACTTTAGATATAATATAAAATTTTAAGGTTAGAAATGAAACGATCAATCAAATAGAAGCAAACTCTGAACCAACTAAGTCTAAACAGTAAATATTAAGTAATTAAACGGTTAAATCTATTTCTGGTCGATTTAATAGCCACACACAGCGATCCGGCCCTGTCCGACGAATATCTCAATCTTCGACTGCGCTTCCACAAGAATAGCATTCCATTAAACGTAAATAAATCAAAAGTTTTTTAGAAAAAAAAACCTTTTACCCACATGGATAACGGCCAGTATCGTGTGACAAAAGGGCTCCTTTACTGCGCATGAACCTTGCCCTTGGGTTAATATAGATGTTATGCCAGCGCTTATTTTAGACTCCTGATGCCCTGTGTGCTTTTGGTCTTTTTTCATCATTTTTCCTAGACGATTCATGTTTGCCCTTCCATTCTCTTCTAGTTACAGCGGATTCCTTTAACGTTACACGAATGCAGGTCTCTTCAACCAGCAGTAGCTTTAGCATCTTACGGGTAAAACGATTGCACAAGATCATTATTCAGCTTCACCTGTTTGTTTGAAAGCACAAACAGCATTTATGGGACAATTGCACCTCTGTGCAGTTCTCAAAAAAAGCTGGCAGAAATTCTAAGCCAGAAAGCGAAGGAAAAAGTTCTTGCTTAGCTAAGATTACGAAGCAATCGAGGAAAACGGCCGATTCAACGCGAAGTGGAAGTTAGAAACAGAAAGGTAAGTTGTTAGACAGCATGAGAGTATCCTGGGGTACGAAAGAGGCCGTACTTGGTTCTAGTCGGGCTCTGCTAATGTACGAGTTTATACGATCCAAATTTCTATTGCCAATGGCGTTCTATGACGTGCACATAATAATAAATTAAACCTAATAAAAGTCGCTTCAGAAGCTTGATGAATATAGGAATGATATACATGCGCTCTAATGAACTTTATAGAAAAAAAAAATGTTTCCTAGGACAATTGTATTATACTATTGCACTAACATATACGTTATCTGAAGCAACGATAATCATATGGAGGAATAACCCCTACCGAATGTACGCACACCCCGTCAGCCGTGCGCCTATTGATGTACTTTCTACTGACGAGAACGCATTCCCACAGTCGCCGTCCTATCCTGGCATTGTTTATTTCAAACATGCTATCCCGATATTTAAATACACAAGAGAGCCTATTTCGATTTTCTTTTCGTCGAGCTTACCCAGTAAAAGTTTGTTTGACTTCGATTGTTTGTACCGGTGATATTATAGTTTGGGAAGCAACGTTAGCTGGCAGCAGCGCTTTCAGCAAGAAGAACTGCACTCTTTTAACCGAAGTCACATATACCATTGTATACGGATAGACAGGCGCATCATCTAATACCATTGTACATTATGTATATGGTAAAATTATGTATATGGTATAGTGTTTGTGTGCCTGTACTGGGCAAATGAATGTACATAGGTTATGTTGGTTTGGTGGTTAATTTGGTGGCGGATGGTTAATTTGCAGCTCTTATTGCGGTGTATGCGAAACGCGCTATACAGTTATGTAATACTTGGGCCTAGGTAGAGGCTATTTAAGGGTGAACCAGTAAGAAATGAGACATTTACAACATGTGGGTGGATTTGCTGGGTCGTTTATAGAGTGCTTGAACTGAAGGGCTATCGAATTATATGGGCCAACTGCGGAAAATGCTACTGAAGAGCAGGTTTTTTTAAAAAAATAGCATCGACAGATCTAAAATCAGAATTTGCCGTTGACCAAAATACGAGAGGAGGTACAACTTTACCATAGCTTAGAATTTTTATATGATATATTGTTTAGCCGACAGAGGGACATACGCAACGGGCCTGTACCTTCGTTACTTATCAGCGTGGGATTTTCTGTTCTAAGCGCACAAGCTAAGATCGAGCGAGGCCCTTGGACATGATTTAGCTGATAGCAACATGTTCAACCATTTCTGTTCAGGAACTCGATGAGGCAAGCATTCGACCTTTCAACCATTTTCCAGGCTGCTGATCATGATGTACCTGAGCAAAGCGGGTGGTGGACAACCGTTCCGATTAGGGAGTAGAATGCACACCCAGACATGCGCATGCAAGTACGCCAATTCGGCGGAATAACCTCTGCCGGCTAGCTAAAAAAAGCGACCATCGTTGTGGATGTCAATTATCAGCGTTGAATTACCCAGTGCATGCAAGGGACTGGGTCAATCTACTGGAATTTGCTAGAATGCCGCCGAAAGCAACTCTTAGCAAGAATAAGCATAGGGCTGTTTTCTCAGCAGTTCCTCAGCAACGCGAATAGATTATAGATACCATAATGACATTCGGTGATGTAGAATGAACGAACAAAGAAATCGACTGACCTAGCGACCAACATTTAGGGGCAAATCGGTGTGTTTGTATGACGCAAGCAACAGTCTCTGCCTGCAGCACGTGTCCTGGAATGGATACTAGGAAAGACAGAATGGCAGCTTGCAAACAGCTAATGAGCCTAAAGGAAAGAGTACAGAGATGGTAGACGAAGTCTTGTTGGCAGAAGAATTCGAGTTTGTAGGAAACAACCACAGAGGGGGACATGGGGCGGTACAGAGGCGAGGCCCTGAAAAAGCTGCTACCTTCAGACGAGGGAGGCTAAACTAAAATATCCTCTTGGCTGAGGGCAGGCCAGACTCAGATGAGGGCAGGTATAGATTGGCATTAGGGACATGTAAAGACCTTCACGTTAGTATGTAGCGGGGCTCTGGAAACGAGCTCATCGAAGAACCTTCCAGCTGTTAGATGGGAAACCACGGCAAAGTGCGTACAAATATTGTATACGAGAGGGTGGCCATGATGCTAAGCGTTCCATCCGCAGCCAATGTGGGGGTCTAAAACACCTCCAATGCGACAAGTGGAAAGCAGTCTAAGAATAATTGCTAAATAAACATTATGCGTGCGTGTGTTCGGCTTATTCTTAGGCTGCTGCTACTGCTATGCAATATAATTTGCTGTAGTACTCTTACGGGCATTTGGGATATAGATATATGTGTTATTATCACGAGTATTATTTTCAGTTTTTTCCCGATTATGAATTGCCAATATGGCCTGACACAATGCGGTGGATTCATGGGACAGTCGATGAATTATAATCCCCAGCTATCCTTTTCTTTCGTCATAAGCTAATGCCTTACTTGTCTTTTTAAATCTTTTGTGGGCTCCCGTACACACGGTGGTTGCCAATTTTCAGTCTAGAGATTATACCCGGTAACGGCTGAAGTTTTGTAAAGATTAGGTTATTCAATGTATTTTTACTAGTGTTGTTGGTTTTTAACTAAATATTGTGCCTATAGTAATCCACAATTGAATGCTGACCATGTCTTAAAGGTGAGCGAGATGTGAAAATGCAGGCAGTGAAGAGCGGCTTAGTGGTTGATTTGTCTCTGTAAGTCAACTGACGCCGTTTATTTCGACTTCGGAAGGTTGAACTTGGACTTTCATATATAACTCAAATATATGGTAGCAAATTGTCCAATTTTCCCTTATTCTATATTTTTCCCAAAGCGCGAGGAAAGCTGTTCGTTTAAGATTAGGAAAAATATTAACATTATCCATAAGAGAGAGAGAGAGGGATCTGCATTAGCAATTAGGGATACGTAACCACAGACGTAATAGAAACCTATAGAAGCATTTATATCGCATGGCTAAGCTGATTGAGGCTTAAGCCCTAATATGATACTTACGTAAGGTGTTGATGCGAAGTTTTGGTTGAATGTTGTCTTGCCACGCGGCCTCATTCCGAAGGACCTGTGCTACAAAGAACAGCAGTAAAATTGAATATGAACTGGTCCTTGATGGGCACGACGGCCGTGTCGTTGTTATCGCTGCTGTCCGATCCATGGTATTCCGAGCTGCACTTTGAGGAAGAATGCAAGATATCCTTCCTGTTCTCGTTAACACGGGGAAAACGGATCTCTGCAGAGTTCTTGCTTTGAAGTGGTCACATTAGCCGGATGACGTCTCATTCGAAGTACCGTTTACCTTCGCTCAGACATCCGCCTGCCGGATTTCGCAACTCCACCCGTTCAAGTCGCAGTGTGGCCATATCTCTGAAATCAGAGGACATAACAGAAAACAAGGTGAGGATTAATTACCTACACTAAATATTGTAATATTGTATGTATACCATCGATTAGACGTTGTGGCTTTAGCGCGATTACATCGATACATATCCTTTACGAACTCATGATTCTTATTGATCTTACAAATAAGTTCCATGGAATGAAATACAAAGCAACTTTATATGTTCTGAGTTGGATAATCTACCGACATAACAACTTTAGAAACGGTTTCAAATCAAAAGCAGAAAGGGCACTATTTGTTATCAAGCTGAATCGATGCGAGAACTAATTCCGTGTGCTTCATGGCTTTAGAGGCTTTGGAACCGTTTAGAAATGAATCCTTGAGCCAGGAACTTCCCTAGCTTCGCAGAGCCAAGCGCATAACGCAGCGAATGCAATTTACTTTCTATATCTCATTTTCATGTTCATGCAGTATAACCTGGCAACATAGAACCTTAAACTTTCTATATTGTTACCAACGCTTGAGCAAATCATCTAGCGCGGGGAATGCTTATTTTACAAAGCAATTTGCCCCTCGTTTCCAGGTGTGCTTCGTAGACCCTAAACAACACTTCAAGAGCCCAGAAACTACACAAGAGTCATAGTTCTAGTCCTGCTTCTACCAAAAATCGCCAGAAGTCGACTTTGTAACAAGTACCTCATCAACTTTCTGGACACGTGGCGGTGAACAGTGGCGACGGCAGCGCCAACGGGGGCGATGGTGATAAGGATGGCTCATTACGAGAGGCTTAGTACAGCACAGCCGTTATAAGATAGAAAAAACGGACATGACTTTTTCTTCTTTTGATGATAACTGACTTCTGGTCAACAACAGCCACTCTATAGCTCTAAGCTTATCGGAGCAGCCTGAGGGTAACAGAGGTGTAGAATCCTTAAACATCTTTCGTGAATCTCTCTTAGTCAACGACAGCTGGGTGCTAGGTAGAGGTCTAGCTTGGCTTAGGTTAAATTCTGAATATTCATGAGGAGTACCGCTGGCTCAGGCGATGGACGTAGTTGTTCTGTGAGGTCTGACTGTCTCTCCGTGTCCGTATGTGTGCTCGTCCTAGACAGAACACGCATATACTATGGTTACGCGGCTAGGAGACATACGTGTTAAGTGTTGAAATCAAAACGAGCAAAGTGATGTCTGCACGTGACTTGACCCAGAAAAGGCTTTGCACACATCTGTCAGGGTACCACTTTCCAAAGGCGGGAGAAAGAAAGAGGCCATGGGGGCGATAGAGCCCCGTCATTTTCTCGTGCCGCCTCGACGCTGTCTGATTCGTTGGGCTGATTTCCCTGAGCGATGCATATGTACTGCTGGCTGGAACCACCACGTCCATTAGAGGCTACACAAGGCTATCGCTATGCGTCACTTACTCAATCGTTGGGCCTTCCTTGAAAGGGACAGCAACAATGTAGAAAAACCAAGGCAGTTAAAAAAAAACAAAAATATTTTTGTCTTTCTGCTAAAGCTAACTTGGTTATTCTCTCATATAACACAGGCTGCAATCTGTACACAGGTTCGGTAGTGTTAGATGACATTGTCTATCCGCTCTTCGACACTTCGGCCTGCCATATGTGCAAGTATGGTGCAGGTATTTGGTAGTTTTTGCTGTCTGTAGCACAGCTTTACTGCACACGAGGCTGTAGACTTCGAGCCCTTGATAAGCTTCGCCTGGTGAGTGGGGCCTGATCTATGAGGCACTCTTATTGTCTTAAAAGCAAGACATCATGCGGCTAAGGCCGCTCCCAGTTATTGGGTGTTGTCAGAAATCTGAGTGCTGCTTGAATAAGCTCACATGCCCCGTTGACTGCCGGTGCTACCACTACAAGGTACACTAAAGTACTTCGCGATATCGCATAGGTTAGCTAGTAGTCCCCTTCTGGCAATAGAGAACATAACCGTTGTTGTTACTTCTTAAGCTTGGTCTGCATTTCACTAACTCCCATGAAACGTCCGTTTGTTTCATATTTTTTTTCCAATTATTCGCACGTCTCACATAGGTCATCCATAATAGTAAAAAATATACCGAAACTCAAATAAAACGGAACACGAAAGAATCGTGCACGAAGTACGAGTCAAGGAATTGACTTTAGACATATGAGTAAACAGACGAACAGACCTTTTTCATTTATATCGTACGTGCAAATATTTTGGCAACGCAGGCAAATTCGGGAATCTAAATGGTTCTCGTATCAAGCCATAATTGTTGTCCTCCGATTTCCACTACACTCGTTACTCTACTCTGACTTGATACACCATCGCTGGTTTAGAAACTCCGTTTCTCCGGAGACCCACAATTTATCTCTGTCGCCCAACCCGACGCAGGCGTGAGCGAAGTTGTTCGACCCAGAGTTAGAAAGAAAAAGAACGTACGGGACGTATTTAATTCCATCGGCTTACCTGTCTCTTTGAAGGCTCCGCTGGGTTTCGAGTCCCAACCCTTTTTCCCTTATGTCTGTCTCGTCCTTTGTCGCCCATTGTCGTTCTCAACGAGCTAGTGAACAAGAGATTGGCTCAAAGTAGCTGAACTGGCTCTGGTCTGCACCACATCATCACTGTGCTGCTCATGCCTTAGGGAATAGTTAGCAGGCAAACATCAACGTTCACACACATACAGCCAGATCATACTCTCTGCTATTCTCGGTGGTTTCTGGATTTACAAGAATCTAGATAGCTCAGGTTCGAAGCCGGACATACGCACACTTCATTTTGTGTTGGCAGGAGTCAGCCGTCTCAGGGGATGCTTAACTATGAATATGAACTCAAAAATCCATATGAGATTTATAAAACCGTATGCGCCAATAGTGGTGGATCTTGTTAGTTTTAGACCAAACGAATGCAGTTACTACGTATTTGCATTTCACTGGGTACTAACGGTACGCGCTCGGTTTGTGAGGAAAAAAAAGCACAAGAAACAGAATGAGCGACGCGGATATCATTCCTATATTGCTTCAAACTTATTTTGTATAGATGTTACGTGCGAGAAAGAACAGTCTCAAATATGGTGGAAAAAAAACCGGTGAACGTTCTTTTTTTTATTTATAAAATGCTAATGGTGCACTCGAGCGTAGATAAGCAGCGCAATCAACTAGGTGTTTCCCACTTCCCTCGTTCCTTACGTTCTCAGAAACAGCAGCGTTGTCCCTGAGAAATTTAGGACTGGGCGAGGGGGTGGGGTGGGGGGAGCCATGGTACAGACATATCGTCACTGTCGTGCGTAGGTGACCGGCGTCGATATTCCGAACAGAGGCTGTGCCTGCAAAAACGAATGGCTCCCTAGCCAGACAGACGGGGGGCCGGAATGATCGAATTACAAAAATAGCGTGACCGTACATCGAAGCTTTAGATTACGCTTATCCTTTCGACGCGTAACCGAAGCACATGTAAATTACGTGTTTAAAAATATCTTCATTCACCTGTACTTTGTTGTACTACAACAGGCTATTATCAATCACCTTTTCTCATGGTGGCCGAGACTTTTGCACACACAGGCCAAGTGCACAATATCCCACTATCAGAGAAAACATACAGAACTATTTAGCATAGTTTGCGCTCATATTGATTATACGAGTATTGTTAAATTCATAGAACCTATTTGCCAGATGTTCGAAAGATAGCGCTAGGGGGCAACGAACAGGATGGTATCGATCACAATTTACACTGCGTCCGGAGCATATCCATGTATCGAAGGGTCCTGAAGACCTGCTTTCTTGCAAACTATATGGTGGAACCTATGCACGTAAAGCAACTAATGACATGCCTTTTGAACCGGCTCTTCATTTTTAACCCGTTGTTCTGACCGCATCCAACGCAAAGAAATGTTTATCAATTTTCGCAGATCTCCGCGCCCAGTTTCTGAGGTTAGTCTCAAGGGCTTTCGTTTCTGCGAGCTCGAAGTAAGGGCGGTCGCGAGTTGGCTAGAACGTACACAAGACGATTCTGGTTCACGATGTGTAGCCTTATTCTGTTGTCCTCGTGAGTAGGCCCATGTTTGATGTTCGTAATCCTTCTAACTCGCACCAACAGTCGCTTATGTCTAATTTCTATTTGGTTTTTTTCAATGCAGCATGTAATAGCAGCCATTAGCTCCAAAAGAAATAATACTATTGCTAGTAGTAGTAGTAGTAGTAGTAGTAGTAGTAGTAGTAGTAGTAGTAGTAGTAGTAGTTATACGTTTTCATGCATCCGTACCTCGTGCTGCGTAACAGGGTAGCTGCCAACTAGTTAGCTGGCTGGCTGGCTGTAGATAGCGCAACGTAAGAAGCATAACAAGAGAACAAAGTGGCCCATATTGGAACCTTGGCGAGGAAGTCAAGAGATCGTCTTCGAATCTTTCGAATGGAAACTGTGCAAGAAAATCATCTCTATTGTGACACAATTACGTCTAGTTCATAAAATAAAACGTCGTCGTATATTTTGTATTTACTTATTGGGACAAGTTATTGTAACGACAATACAAAACTTACGGTGTAAAATGTCCTGAACAGCCTGACGCTGTTTTTGTCGATTTTTTTGGCGAGAGCTTGAGAGTTATCAAAACTACTTTAATTACGAGGCACAAATAGAGTGCTTACCTTTCTAACAATCGGATTACAACTGGTTCCTATTTCAAATCGGGTAAAACGAATCTAAACAGGTCACGTGTGGCCTAACGCACGCCCCTTTACCACGCATTAATTCACTAGTTCACTGGATAAGGTCGTATGACATTTACGAGCCGATATATCAATTTGGTCTATATATTTTCACGCCCATTAGCTCGTATGCCACACTTTATATGTCGACAATTTGCATGAATATAGTATGTGCCCTTTAAGTAGATGTTTTAGATAAGGAATTCGTTGTCGTTCATGAAGAATTAATTAAAATGAGACCATTTCCTTTCTAAACTTTCGTGCAACGTATGCCCGTCACCTATCAAATATGTATAACCTCTATAAATTGGCCTTTTTTTTGTCATAAAATAATAATCATACCCGTTAACGTTAAGAAATGTCAACGCGTATAGCCTTTCTGACAGGCCGATAGATTTTAATGAGCAACCTTTGTAACAATAATCACAGTAATAGTTAGAAGACCGTGTTTGCCTGATAGATTTAAGGACACCTGATAGCCGAAGTTCACAAGTGGCTTTGTTTCGTGTTGGAAGTCAGCCGCCTGAGGTAACGCTTAACGCTAGCACCACACATTTATCTACTCATCTGCGCATATTTGCATAGGACCTTTGCACAAATTTTTAGAATGATGACATACCTTCTATGACGATTGCCAGCATGAACGCCCCCATTCTATGTCATCAGGAGAGCAAATCGTGTGATAAATTCTCATAAAATATGGACCACTTCAGCCCCCTAGGAGTCTGGTCATAGCGTTCACTACATTTTACATCAGTCCTCTCGCTGACGATCATTACAGCCAGAGAAGCAAATATCAGATGCTGTGATGTATGTTAGAGGGCACCCTACTTAACAATAACCAGTCATACTTTCATTAGCCGGGCAAATTGCGTCACTAGATTTGTGTATACAAAAACCTAATTTTAGATTTATGAGCAGGTATAGAATATCGGTTCGGTTCATAACGAGTTATCCCTTGATAAACTTTTTGTTGTCATTAGGTCAGGAGAACAAATCCTGGACGAAGGTTCACAGCAAAAGATAACTTAGCTGAGCCGCTATCAGCTTGGCACCTGCTCCACCCCCCTATCCCTGGCCAAATATCTGACCAAAAATCAGCCAAAAAAGCCGATTGCAAAACTGGGCGCCACCTCAGACCGATACAACCAGCGCTAATAAATATTGCAGGTAGATAGGAAGATAATATTATCTATATTTCCGACCTACCTGCAAGAATATAGAAGAATATACTACAAAGCAAGCGATGAAAATTTCAGAAAGAGTTCATTCTGATGACTCGTTACCAGATTGACTGATCAGTCGATCTGACCGTCAAGAGAATCAGATGTGATCGCTGCTACCGCTTGTGCCGATAAGTACTTTAATGCCTGTTGCTGGGCCCGTGGCACCTCTGTCTACAGCTTCTGGTAAGTCCCCATTTACTTGTGAATCGTGCTATTGTGCTACACAACGGCTGGCCGCTCGGCCAAGGCAAGACTATTCCTTTTGCCTATAATTATATCATAGAAAAATCATACGAACATTAGTATTGAATAACGTTGTCACTGTGGCTAACGACGTGAGAGGTAAGTTTGTTTGTTTTGCAGAAATCGACGTAAAAACGAAAAAAAGGAAGTGCCCAGGAACCTTCTACAATTACCACTGTTAACTATTATTGATTGGCGATATATAACGTATAGCTAATAATTAACTCGGCTATAACGATAGCCGAACAGAGTTGGCAACCGTTGCTTATTTTACGACTGCGCAATTACGCGGCCTAGTTGTCACACAGTCGTTGAGTAACTAACGAATCGATACATGCATGCATGCATGCATGCATGCATGTATGTATGTATGTATGTATGAGCATGTTAAATTGCACGTATCTGATTCGCCCGTCCTGACAAAGCTGTTAAATTTTGCTTCGTTCAATTTGCCAATGTACATAGTGATGAAGATGTAGGACGTCTCCCAAAGAATGATCAACCGGTCCGTTTGTCTGTACGGAGCCGGCCATTAAGTACGCTTAATATTGTTAGCTAAGCTCACGGTAGTGAAGGCAACACTTTTAACAGCAGCAACAATCGTTATTTCAGACACAACTGCTGTTCTCAATGGCGAACGTACGAATACTAATATTGGTATTTTCTCAGGCAAAAAATGTGGACGCACACCGTCATGGGCAGCGAACTGGCCACCGACATCAGATGCAGGCCATCCTCATGCAACTGTCTACAGCGAACGTAGCCAACAAGCTTCTTCACGCGTACAAGAGTGATTGCCTCTGTGTTCTATTAATTCTCCGTTCTTCTGAAGATCTGCTCTCATTGCTGCTTCTAGAGACATACGAAAGGGAAAGCCATCGGTCGAGCGTCAGTTAGCAGCGAACGGTGTATTACGATTCAAGTATACGTATGCTTAGACAGTACAAGCGCGGACGTACGACCACGCTAAATAAAAAAAAACAAAGCACCAATGCGACTACCAATCAAGTCGGGCACATTTCCTTCTATACCTCTCCTTGTGGTATTCTAAGCTAACATTGTCAACGACCATGTAGGAGCACATTTATATAGTACGTGTACTCTAAGGAAGCTAATAGGAATAACAGTAGCTAATTGAACACCGTATCGTCTAGGTAAATCACTTTCGTTGTTTCGGTCGCCATTGCTCACACGATTTCATACTCAGCTCACCGTTACATCCATTCACGGACGTTTTTATCAGCACTTTTGCCGGAAACCGCGCAGTCGAAGATGCCACGGCCAACGAACGCAGGTACTTAACTTGCCTTATTGGCTAACCTTATTGACTATAACATGCCAGAGAAACGTGCGTGCGTGCGTACGTGCGTGCGTGCGTACGTACGTACGTACGTACGTACGTACAACCTAGCGGTGTCTAATGGCTGAAGCAGCAAGAGTGGACAACAAATGGATTTTTCCCCACTTAACCGCCCAATTACTTTTAATTGCTCGCGTCATCTTCAGTGGTGTCGGTGTTTTTGTTTTTGGCACTCTGGCTGTAGCATAGAGGTTAGAGGCGACGCGGTCATGAACGAGTAGTGAAGGCAACTTATTACTAAAATAACACATTTGAAAGAAAGTGGGCTTATTCGGTAACTGGGGTGTGTGGTAAGATAAGCTGAAAGAAAGACAGAAAAGTTTTTGGTTGAGTCTTGTCAATAATTGTGGTTTTTTTAGTGAAAAGAAGAACGATTGCTTTCACACAGGTAAAATATGTCTTTTTTTTTTTTTTTTTTTTAATCAGATTCAAACAATTTGTTTATTCTAACATAGAATCGATTGGAACAAGATTACAGTTATGACAAATCCTGCAAGCATGACAAATCCTGCAAGCGTAACTTCTGTGACAAAGCTGCGAGGCGGCCAAAATACGAACAAAAAATAAAGGCCATAAATTATTAAGCTGCTATATAAACATTGTATCATTGTAAGATTTCTCATAATATATCGCTGTCATAGAGCGAATAACCTTTTCCTCATTCCTTTTTTCCCCTGCTCGATACCTTCGTTGCCAAATATTAATTTTTTACAGTAATTTGTTTCTCTGCACAAACGATTTGATATCCTCTTTCCTTCTACTTGGCAAATCGCCATACCTTCAGGTATGATACGACGATTTGCCTGATTGACACGATCTGCCCAGCTTTACGATGTCCGCACTTTGATAGTAGGAACGAGTAGTTTCGTACGTTTTTCGTTATTCTGAACGATGTTTCAAGACGCACTCAAGTAAAAGCCGAATAGAAAGGAAAGCGATAGCGGGGAACGCTCAAATCTAATTAGCCCTCGTTAATCTATTTATGAATTATTTTCATAGAAGTCTGAACGTAGACATCAATATTAAAAAATTTCATCCGAGCACCAGTGATCGCTCTAGCAACAACGATCGAACGCCGCCACTGTCGCGTAAGCAAGAACGACATACAACAGAATTATTTTTTCTCCTCTGCGTTTTTCTTCATAGATAAGATGTTAGTAGACCCGTTTACAGAAAAATGCAACGATGACTTGGTCAATCGCCTGGTGACAATGATGCTATCGATAAGAGCCGTATTAATAACGATAGTAATCCGTTTGGCGGCAAAAGATGCGTTTGCTTACGCGTCTGTCGTAGCACGTTTCTGTAGAGGACGACTCCAAAAGGGGATCGCAGTGTAATGTTTAATTTCCATTCCCTTGATGAGTGTTTTTTCGTGTTTTTATAAAATTGCTACGTCGCATGTACATAAGAAGCCTTCGGGATAGGTGCTGGAAATAGCTGTTAAGTTTGCAGCTTAGACACACTATGCGTGAAAATGTCCATGCAAACATGAATATCAGCCCATCATAGATACCATAAGCTTGTGCTTAAAGTAAATGTCAATGAAATTTTTTTAATGATGTCATAACGGATCCTAATGATAGACAATTGCCGAAGATCGTCTATACTGAATTAATAATTTCCTATAGTTTTTTTTTTGTTCTACGTACAATTCAAGCGCTAGATTCGAAATATCACGTTGAAGCCTTTCTCGCGTATCTAGGTGTCTATTAACTTCTCCCTGTAGGACGCTTAGATCACGTATTATGTAGGCAATGAGGGCCCGCTGTTGCCTGCTTACAGCAATGTCTTCGTCTGGGGCTTGTTTAGACCGTGTTGGGCACTTGTTGTTACTGGATGAAATTGAACAATAGTTTTCCATTTCACGACTACAGGTAGGGATGCCTATTGTAGTTATAAAAATTCACAGGCAGCTCTATAAATGGGGGTTCAGGGTTAAACAAAACATCGAAGAAAACTGGTGCTCGGTTTGTTTTCCTGTTAAAGTTGCCAATGTGTAACGAATAGTTCACGCTACGCACAACGCCACATGACCCCTGCGCACCGACTTGTACTTGACCCGTCGTTGATTAGATCAGATGATCTGCTAACCAAGTAATGCCTATAGCGAACTCTAACTACTTCGACGTAATGGCACCTCGCATGAGAGGTACACAGGTCATACTCCCATATACCCCCTCTTGGAGTAAATTATTATTGCTATGATAGTGATCATATTGTATTGATGAGAAGAATTTATTAGTATGGTGAGCGAGATTTTGATCGCCTAAATAACTATTTGACGGGTCCTGCGGACGATAATTCAATTGTTTAACATTCAAGATGTCGTTATCCGGTATCTAGCTTATTTCCTTTTTTTATGGGTTATGATCATATGTGTTCTAAGAAAAGCCGAAACTGCCCGGCTGCCTGCTTAACAGAAGTCTCGAATTATATTCGGGAGTCAGTATAGCTTCAGTAAACGCTGTAATTCAAGGAGCCAATTGCCTCATCTTCTATCAGTGTAAAAAAGAACTTTCTCTGACCATTGCCCTACTCGTTCTAATTTGACAAGTAGTCGCTCGTTATGGCTTTGGTTAAAAATCGAACTACAAATCTGGCCATCATTATAGTTACAACACACACATGTATGTACTTCTCCTCCGATTCCAACCTTCTGCCCGATTAAATCGCTTTGATAATGACTCGAATTTTTGCCCCAAATCAACTAGCTGGCGATCACGGCCATTATCGACGTCACCATTATATGAACAATTTCAGATAAAGTTTTCGATTTTAGATGAAGTTCTCCTAGTGAGGGCCCCATTGATCCACCGGAATCCTCTTGTGCGACGAGGGGCCGCTTTCGTTGAAACCCATGAAACCAAGATGGTATCAGCGGCTGTATAGGGCCGGCAAGGCTCACGTAAGAATTTAATAAGTCGTCGACCTGCGTGATTACGAACCTGCTGGCGCTCTCTAGCTGGCTTACCACCCGGTTACCGCCATTTTCCCGTGGTAGCGGACTGGGCCGACATTATATTGGCTGACCGTGCAAGCAGGAGTGCTCGCGCTTTATGACATCCGCTTGAAGGCTTTTTCCGACGGACACTGGTTCTGGCCAGACGACACCAGCTAGGTTCTAGCATTTTTTCTGGACTGGTCTGCACAGCAGACGAGTCCAGGGGATTCGAAAATACCGAGAAGCAGTGTGTGTGAGCAAGCGACGGATGGAAACTGGGTGGTAAAGGAGGCCTTAACCGAATATTATATTAGATGAGAGTGTATTCGGGCGTGAAATCGCGTCAATATATCAATCGGTAATAGTGAAGCTGCAGTCGGCTCGAGAGCAGAACTCAGGACGGGCAGCGGAAAAGACTCTCTATATGCGTGCACCTATGCCTTTGTGTATGTCTAGATGAGCATGCGTACATCAGTGGCAAAAAGATGTCGTCTTAATTCCGTGGGCCTCGTTCCTCGTCGCACTGTCTTGCGCAGAGGATGCCGGCAATGAGAATCCCAATTATGTATATATTTTTTTACTTTAGATGCGTGCAGTTTTGAAAACTACGAGCAAACGTTATTGAACACATGGAACCATCGTGAACTCCAGGTAATTTGACATAAGCCTATTTAATCGAAGACGGACGAACACGAACTCAGCATAGCCTTATTGTAAACTTTCTAGGGGGCTAAGGCATCTTGTATAAGCGTTGTCTGACGTTGCACGTTTACTATTGATTACATGCAAATTTTGATTGTCCATAATATTGTCGAGCTTAAAGAGGAAGTGACATTTTCATTAAACGAATTAGGGAACCGATTGTTTGTTATCAACTATAAATCAACCAACGTTTCAGTAGGTTTCACATTTTTGACACTTTGAGCTGTACTATCCTCTAGCGTCTAGAGACGTTACGTAGGATGTACGTATCAGACCCTGTTACCGCTAGTTGATTATGGTTTGTATCGGATTTTATGAAAGCATCTTTAGTTGATACATTTGAAGTGAATTATGACATAGTGGTGAGATTGTCTGAACGTTCGCTGCTGAGCCTAGGCGCTGCCTTGGTAGGAACAGTCCAGCATGGGTAGACTAAGACCAATGCCAGATTTTAATTTACACGTAGCAAACATTCTCAACTGTAAAGAGAAGTGTCAGAGAAGCCTGTTGGTACGAGTTCTGTGATGTATCCCAAATGCCCAATTCGCATGAAGGGCCACTGCGCTGCGAGGTTAAATTGATAACATGTTACTAACAGATGAAAAAAGCGTGTACCGTTTGCTCGTGATCACAATGTTGAATGCCAATAGACCTATTTACAAGTGTCCTTCAGGGCACACATACTACTCTCATTAGGAAATCTATGTCCTCCTACAGTTGATCGCCGGGGCTCTAGTTGGTAGTCTTTACCATCAGCAAAGGAAAGCTGACTTACGCTTACCACTATCGTCATTAGCTCGTTCTAGGAAATATGCTGCAGGGAAAATATCCCTAAATCGATCTAACGGTCGACATTCCTACGGCGAGTACGTCGATTTAACAAAACATGCTACAATTCAATTTTATTTGTTACTTATCTATTCGATTCAGGAAGCTAAAAGATTATCACAATCTGTGATGCCTGATCTAGAACGTATATTGGCGTGAGAATGTCGCGATTACGTTAATGATTTATGTTGCTGTTGCCAATACCGACCATTAATAGGAGACTTAATTAGTTACGTTGTACGCATAAATAAAAACAACCCGTATTCCGCCCAGCAACAGACCTTCCAAAGCACGCAGCCCATCTCGAGCACGCTACATGATGAGAAGTATGTGTCGAAATTTTGGGAAAGATTGTTCTGCGCGAGCTCCTTGAGAATGACAGGCTCGTGTCGGAAGCCTCTATGTTTCGAGTTTTACGTTCGGTATCGCCGTTAAATATTCCGTCGGACGGCTGGCCGGCTTTCAGCACGAAACGAACTGTCTCTCCATTTATGCCGTATGGATTCGAACCTGGACCATAACGTGTCTCTGAGACCAGTAGGCAACTACGTTACCCAGTAAGTTACCATGAGGACCGGAACCCCGCGTCCAGTCAATATGCTAACTTAGGATATATATAACTTAAGTAGCAACATGTAACTTAGGAAAGCCTTACTTTACGCCTGATGGTAAGCAACGTCATTGTACTGTGTGGCCGGAGGATACGGCTTGTGCTAAACTGTATGTGCGGTCAAATGGGCCAATGAATTTAGCGGCAAACCTGAATTCTATTTTTTCTATATTTAGATGAACTTTTTATATGGTTAATATAGTCACTTTAGCGAATCCAGCAGAAATAGAAATTTTAGAGAAGGGGATTGTTTAAGTATACTTTTTTAAGCGCTTTGTAACGACATGAGTAGAATCTTATGCACTACGTAAATTTTTACGGGTATTACATCGTGAGTTTGTTCTTCAGTCACTTACTACGACTACTGAATAATATATATACGATCACACAGCTTTCTGTGATTGCACACGTTCTATGTAATCCACTTATTCTTTAGTAGAAATGTTCAGACGGCAGAAGCTTCGGTGCTATCGGTTTCTAACGCGAAGTAGGCAACAGCCATACTGACTCAAGTTGTATTTTGGGCCATTTGTACGTTATAAAATTAATTTGTATTCACGAAAGACGAGGGCAAAGAAATTACACTGAGAAAAGTGTTGTTCGATGGGACCTAACCCGATCGTTCTGTTAGCGGCTAGAAGAGATCACCTGACATTATGTAATGCAGCGTTTGACCAAGAAACCACGATGCTACTTCACAGGCTCATATCTGTAGCACATTTAACATATCCGCTTAAAGGATTTGTGCATCCTGAAAGCACGATGATGCGTTGAGGGTGTGGGCTTGAGCGAGCATTTGCTTTGCTTTGGGCTTCATTTTTAGCAAGAAAATTCGCTACTTGATGCCTCTATACTCGGTTAAAGTTGTTTCATCAAAAAGTTTAGAATAATTAAGGTGTACTTACCGTGTGTTAACCCATCGGCGTATATTGCAACTACAGTGTATTTTCCAATACAGAGCATTAATAGAAAATGCAGATGCATTACTGATAACCAAATTTTACCTTTTACTCGAAAATATATATATAAAAATAATGCGTACTCCGCCCAGCAACAGTACGTCCAAAGTTCGAGCAAGCTCCTTGACGAGAAGTATGCAGCGAGACGTATGCGACTGTGGGGGCTCTATGATAACGGTGTAGCTCAAACCGGGAGCGGCCTTACTTTACGCCTAGTGAAAGGCCACGTCATTGTGCTGTGTAGCCGAAGGATACGGCTTGTGCTAAGTTGTATCTATGGTCAAGTGATAACGAGTGCACATTGACTCTCTTAGACAGTGTCAGTGACCTATGGTCTAATTCTGACATGGAAATCTCGTTATTGTGGCTGGAAGTTTCAATGCATGTCCAGGCCGGCCTGCTTTGAACTGTATCTCACCCCTTCACACAGCTGGAAGATCGCTGATTGCTAACCCTAGCATGGTCCTAGTTACTATCGATCTTATAGGAGGATTAATAAAACAATGCAACAGTATAACAACAATCTGTATTGTATTATAGTTATTTATAATAGTAACGTCGCAAGGCAACGGCAATAACACAATCGACTATGTGGATAGTGCGTATACGTTTGAGTGCGACAGTAACCTAGTTATAATGATGCGGAGATTCAGAGCGGGTTGTGGTGAAAAATTCGAAGGACGACGAGCGGTTGTACGCGTTCGCATCCGTAATAGGATTCGGTCCTGGTACCGTTAGCTTGTCAGCTACGTAGGTATAGCTGTTCCCAGGCTTGCACAGGCTTTTGACATTGAGTGAATGGTCCCTGATGATTTGTTTGAAGGAGAACCGCTGCTATAGTCTCATAAAGAAAGTTCAGTAACTGAATGGGTGCCAAATCGGAGATGACACTAGCACTCCCATCTCAACCGGGTGATTCCCTATGTAAGTAGATAGATCTGCAATAAGAGATACCGACAATCTATGCCTTGCCTAAAAGGTCCACTGAAATGCAAGTAGGCAAGAAGATAACCGTTTCATAACAGTTCCAAGTAGTTAAGTATAAGTTCAAAGCGCCTTTGTACACCCCCTGAGCTGACATCTGACGATATAGCAAACGCCTCACAACTGGAAGCAGTGCCATTGCATGCGCTAATTAATGATTGCTACCTGTGTACAATTAAGGAAACACCGATAAGGCGAAACATAAAATAAATAGTAGGTATGAAAGGCCACACTTGCGGACCCCTTAAGAACAAAATTTTTTTTTCTACTTTAGTATTCTTAGTACTTTAGTACGATTCGATCCTCGATGCCCTGCTTCGATGTGCTCGTATATGAATGAGATTTAATTCATTTTCATTGAATGCTACGCGTTTAACAATATTGGTGTTGTTTTGTTACACATGTGCGGATAGGTATTACTCGGCTGTATTACCGTCCATTGTCTACGGGAGTAAACAACGCCAGTGAAAGTATATTGGCAATCTTCTTATTCTACAATCATTTCCTTCTGGAATGATTAGGTACTATAAGAAATCTTGAATATAAACATAAGCTTAAATACGAAGCCTACCAATTATCGCCTGCTTGTCCTGTGTACAGTAAACACTTAACTAACCTTTATTGCAAATCTCATAATCTCGCTAAGATTATCAATACTATGCTGCAACCCCATAACTCTATATAGGGTGCCTCGTCTACAAAGCTTTTTTTATTAATATAGTCCATCTACACTTTGTTTGCTATCTTTGAAAGCGTGAAGATCCTACTTAAATCAAAATGTAAATCTTCGTATAGACAGCTTAAGGGTTCCGATTCGAAAATGTAGCATCGTTTCTCATTGAAAGCCTTGTAAAATTTCGCTACCTTTTTGTTTTGTCTATAGTCAACTGCACACATATACCTGCTCGGATAAATGGGCAGCTACCTGTACTAAGCTGTCCCGTATCGACATGAGCATCAAAGCCCATATTCAGAGATATTGCATAGAGTTACTGTGCTAAGCGTCTAGAGAGGAAATCGACTCGAACATTATCAAAGTGTCAGGGACGAAGTTAGCCTCTGTCCGAAACATCCAGTACGAGCGAGGAAGGAAATAGGACAAACATCGCACTGCGTGTTTATCTAATTTTGTTTATAGAATGACGTATTGTTTTTTTGTTCGGGAATTTAGTTTGAATGAAATATGCGAGTGGTTCACTATTAGCCTGATATAATTAAGGAAAATATCATTCTTAACTAACCAAGTCGAACATTAATTATAGTTTACCAATATAACAAGTGCAAAAGACGAAAACGTACTCGTTAAGACGATCCAGTTTGTCCTTATTTCCAACACATAGAGGCCCTGTTCCTAACCATTCATAAATCCAATTGTACAGGTGGTAATCTTTGTAGGTTTTACAGAGGACTATTTATTCATTCAAAATTCGGAGGACCAGTATTCGGGACCAATTGTTCTAGTATATCGACATCGTAGAAAAACGAAGTGTTCGTTTGCTGTAAACCGCAATTGCTGTTTGCCATTGCCTCTAAAATTCTGCCTTTTCAGTGTCCTTAATAATTGCACGACTTGGGCGTTATAGGCCACAATCCTCACAGTTGAAGCCAGTGCAGCTTCTTTCAGCTCGACTGTCAATATATAGCTATGCGGTCGTACATATAATTATGGTAATTTCTACATCGACCTGGATAGCCATCGCATAATTATTAGTAGGTGGGCTAGGATAGCGCTGGCATCACGGCTAGCAAATCAGCGTGCCGAGCACAGTTCAGCCCGAGCTCTCAAACAAATCAATCGACTTTTTTTTCCTTTGTTTTATATACGCCATGTACAACTTACAAACAGTGGCATTATGAATCGTTAGTAATCTGTTGCATATGAGCCTCTGTTGCGGCTTCCATTGTTGCTAGACCCTCAGCTGAGTCACGTTCTACACGCGGGTTTCGAACAAAATGGCGCAGCCATCCATCCAACGCTATTTGACAACGGTTTCGCTCGGTGATATTCCTACGGCTGCATTATCGCAAATCGATACTACTGATAGTGAGGCGACGGTCAAGGTGAGACCAAACGTTGCGTAACAACTGCTGTTCTTCGGTGACCGTTGACACAACCGTTTCTTTTTTTACAGCTGAGCGTCAAATTGAATTGGAGAAAAAATTGCAGAGTTTCAAGAGCGACGAAAGAACGAGCGATAAAGAAAATGGTAGCGACAGTGCGACGTCCATGTCGACTCTACTGCGCCACTGTACAACAATGTTTTTTTGCTGATCTTCGCTGCTCATGTTGCCGGCTTCTGCATTTGGCCGTTTGGACGAAAACTGAAAAATAGAGCATGAGTTGTACATGCTTCTTTGACCAGACCACTGAAGCATTGGCTTATCAGCTAGTCGTTGGCCGCTTAGCCATCTATCCTACTTTCATTGAAGTTCTCTGTTGTCAACAAGGGATTTTGTCTATTGCTACATATATTCTCCCTCACGAATACACAAGCGGCTCCTCGTCGCTGCAGTCAGTAGCAGCCACTTCGAAAGTCGGCCGCAGCCGAGGACCGACGGTCAACAAAGAGTTGCACGCGGTACAGCCGCCAAAGAAAATGTTGTTACTGACTGAATCAGACCAGCAGCGCTGTTTCTGCAACTACCATCACGGCTACTAGTGCTATTAACCGAAATGAATGTGCCCAATGGCGCACGAGCTTCACCCTGCTAATGCCGCAGTGGGGCAAACTGCACCTCTGCCTCTTCATGAAGCACGGCTCATTACCTTTTTTGGCGATTTCCCTTAAAGCTGATCTTCCCCAGTCCAACTATGCACCATCCCTGACTGCTCACCATCAGCCGCCGCCGCCGCACACTACGTTTTTCTTTGTATAATGCCACATTTTGATCCGCTTTACTCTTTATTCGTTAGTATGTCGTTAACTGGATAGCTGAGCCCAAACGCGTAACCAAGGAAGATGTCGATGCGTGCAGACGCAGCGACACTGAGCCATCTTCGACGCTGAAGCCCAGAGTCACGAGCCGCCTATCCGTTTTCAGTGTTACGCCACCAGCTATGTACACTTTCACTGTTCAGTAACGAGTACTGCTAAAAGCGATCATCGGTGTACCGCCGTCTAGAGGTTGACGGACTCAAGCGCAGACGTGCGCTGGCTGGGTAGACGACGACGAAAACAAGGAACTGCCGCAACGGCAGCAGCGATAACAACGGCCCATTTGTTTTCTCCCGTTAGTTCTTCTACGCTGACGCAGTTATCGATCACTGAAATATGTCGAATACAGGCGCGAAGTCTGTATAGCGAACCTTGCTGACAGTTGCATCAGATACTTCTGTGCGATTCGTCAAGTCAGTGACGATTTTCCTGCTTTTACGTGCTGTGGCAGATAAGAGTGCCAAATACACATGTGGTATATGAACAATTTCTTTTTTTTCTGTGTTATTGACTCTTTTCAATAGACATGTCAAGAAGGTCGGCTTAAGATGGATACAATGAGACAGCTGATATCTATGAATATAGACGTCGTTTTGCATTGATTGCACAAAAGCCGCTTGTTCTTCGGGCGTTTCCAGTCGTCCAGAAGTGACCAGAAATGCCTTGGTTCTATAGTAACCTTATGGTATGTATACAATATATACGTGGACAAACACGCACATATGAAGTACGTCTTCATTGTGCTTCACACCATTCAGTTTTCGAATACGTTTATTGTTATCTATGAACAGGTGTATCATTGCGGTATTCTATAATGACACCATAGCTTTTGTGGTGATTTGATGTTGTCAATCAACGAGAAACACAGTTGTTAGACCTTAATGCACGTCCAGCGCTATGAAGTACGATCAATAGCGACAAAGCCGATTCCGGTTGCTTGATAACTTGGTCGGTTCGTTCGTAACATTGAAGAGAAGACCAGCTCAGGTCGTACTCAGAAGTACTTACAATAACAGTTATCTAATACGAGTTATCAACGAGCGGAAACTCAATTTCAATTCGAGGTGGACGTTGGAAGCTTTCCGTCGCCCGACCGCTTCCGGACGACCAGTACGATATATTTACACTCTGTCGTATTAAAGTATAAACAGCTATAGCCATCATGCAAAGATCAGATCTAAAAGGCACACCAAACTACGTACGTGTCATACGTTCGGCAGCAGCAAGAACAGGGTTCATTCATCAACTAATTCTAATTTTTAACAAAATGTTGCGCCGACATCAGTATTGATGGCGTAGGCAGTACCTACGCGTCGGTCCACAAAACCCCAGGCCAGGGGTCCATTTTTCCAGGCCAGGCTGTCTATTTCGGGTCGTTATGCGTTTCACCACGGAACGAGCTGTTTATGCCGGGAATCGAACCTAGATCATCGCGAATCCCTAACATTAGTAGGCAAAGGAGCCCCTGTAAAGTTGTCTCTACTGTCGCTTAATAGAAGGGAACTCACGAAACAACGAGATCCATCCCATTAATCGTGGCATCTATTACCACTGCTACAACAACCGAAGCGAAAGGCGAAGATAGTGTGCGTGGGGCATATGTGCAACACAGGTCTTGTCTAATTGATCTCATGTCATTCAAAATCAGGTTCACTCGTTGCCGGGTATCCAGTCTACCGCCTACCTAAATAAGGTCGATTCTTTGTTTTCGTGATTTTTTTTGTATGCGGCGGTCAGCTGCTGGCTTCGCTATTCTAATTGGCCTCTTTCTAAGATTCACCCATCAGCAAATAGAATCTGGACGTCGCCTCCAACGCAAAGACGGTCGCCGCTGCAGCGATGAACAAGATTTAACCAAAGCAAGGGTTCTTATGGGGTCCAAATATCCATCCAACGACGATTCGAAAGCCAGTTCTCATTCAACATCCAGATATAACGGCTTAAACTACGGAAATAGCAACATATTGAACGTAAAAAGGAGAATCACTCGCTTAACGATCGTCTAAGTTTGAGCCTAAGATTTGAAAGACCAGTAGCTAGCCGTGGCTAATTTCAACGCACTGCAGAAGGTAAACGTCCTTGGCTTTAGTTACTGAACGCTGGTTTATGATCGACATATCTAAACTGACAACGATTATGGCGTTAGTTTCGTGAAGATCACTGTTAATAAGGTACTCGATGTTCTATGGCACGGTGGTACGAATGAATGGGACAGGTATACATGTAATCCCTAATGACTAGCAAAAAAACACTTGACACTGAAAACGCCCTCAGGCTTCCTGGCAACCCATTTTACGATTGTCCGTAGTTTATAATTACTTAAAAATTGCTTGTACAATTGGTTAATTCTGAAGGGATGTTCCGATAGACAGAGGAAATTTGTTGTGGCAATATAGTCGATATAAGTAGTATGCAAGAAACATTGAACGATTCTCAATCTCTTGAATAGTTGATACCCATCGTGAACAAATGACTTTGGAAAGGAATCCATCGAGCTTTAACAGACATAGTGGCTAAACTGTTATTACCGATAGTAACGATCTCTCATTAGGAAAGTTGACACTAGTGCCACGGGACGACAAAGCCTCTACGATAGGACTCAGATCTCTTTCCGCAAGCGTCATCAAACGCTTACAACGACCTCGTTCCTTGTTTTCTACACATGTAGAGCCCAGATGGACTTCACAGTCGCTGCTGGGTGTTTGTCACCACCCTGATGGTGCTTGTTAGTAATTCATCCGTCACTGTGGACTAGTTTCTGGCTGGCCGGATAGATCGACTGATAGAATTGATACCGTCACCGTCAATGCGATCATCAGCTAGCTATTGTTGTTATACAACAATGTCACGATAAGCTAATCAGGCCTAACATGAGATTAGTTCGTTTTTTATTATTGCTGGGTTCGTCGCCTTCTGTCAAATCTACTATTGCCGTTCAGCTTTCTACGGGACGAATAGTGTTTTATGCACAGTGGCGTCTCGAAGGCGAAATTGTGTGGGTAGGGAGAAGTATATCGCCTCACTGTCGCCTTATACCGCTACATATAATGTATCCTGGTACACACTGAAGTCGATAGCAAATAATTAACCACTGTAGACTGCGACGACATTCAACGGGTCAAATTATTTTCTTTGAAGAACTATACAGTGACAAGAACACTACGTAAGAACTGTATGAAGGCTCGAATTTTAGAAATATCAACTTTTGATTTATTTATACAGCTGCTGCTTTGATAATATTCAAGTCATCGCGAAGGTTAAATGATGAATGAGACATTTTGCGTAGAATCTTATATTGCATTAAGGCTAACAGGGCCGTTTTAAGTTTGTCCATATCAATTTTACGTTTAGCGGCTAAAGATACGCCGAACAGAAGGGTACGAACGAAAACTGCTGCGGTTACCATTGTTATTATTAATATTTTCATATGTGTAACACGCAACATAACGATGCTTGTTCTCTAGATATAACAAATACACGCATAGCAATACGTGCTTAGTTTACTTGAGGCCCTATCCAACTCTGACTTCATCTGAACCAATATGGTCATTCCAATGAGATGTTTCATCACAGATTTATCTCGTCTCACCTATTATTAACAGGCGCTTTAGTCAACTCGGCCATCAATGGCTCAATCGAAAGGTTCGCTCTGTGCAGTGCTACGGTCGAACACACACACACACGTTGACAAAAAAATTACAACAGGCCAATCGATCATACCTACAAACATACACATATTTGTCACCAACATGCGTGACCACTATGTTTCAAGTTTTACGTCCAGCATCGCCGTTAAGCATTCTATCGCACGGCTGGCTCCCAACATGAAACGAAGTCTGTCTATGTCCGGGTTCGAATCTACACTACAGCGTGTCCCTGTCGTTAGGGGGCGAATATGCTATCCCCGAAGCCATCACGGAGGCAATATGCATCGCCTGCAAATAAGTATACTCAAAGCGACACACAGACCAATATATCTTGCGTGATACGAAGTCAACGAAGTATAACGAGATCAGTACAAGAAGAAGAATAATAATTCAGATGATGATTCATTCGTACGCGTGTGCCGTCGCCATTACCAACTATTACCAACAACACTGCCGTCGCTCTCTACCATGAAGGAACAAGCTTCGTTGAACGCAAGTAGTACGCTTTAAGCAGCGTTACAACTTCGAGATTGTTACGTATGATGAGTGTATGCAGAGACATGCCCGGTCACCGGAGTCGGTCGACTCGAAAGTAAGACTATCTTGATCGGGTTGAGGGGTTCCGCAGGGTACCAGATCCCCTGGTAAACGATCACACTCGTTTCTCCTCAATTTTTCCGTTTTTCGCTCTGTTTCATTTGCTCGTCGTCTTTGCGGAAGCTGTGGTAGTTTCCAGAAAAATCTAACGGTATTATGATGATATATTGTGTTCATTATCTCCGGGCACTCGCAGGCCAGCTGGAAGTAGCGGGCTACCAAGCAAGCTCAGAGTACACAAGTGCGGCACGTCAAGCGCTATGAGAGGGCAGTACGCGTCAGAGAAAGAGAGAGAATATTAAAGGTCCTGTTTTGGCGATCGAGGTTATGCTACGTTAGTGCGTACAGTCGGCCTGCGCAAACATCATCACCACATGACCCCCACAATCATGACCTGCGCGCTCGGTGGTCAAAATTACAACGAATGGCAGTTTAGCTATTGAGCTAATAAGTAACTACGGAATTTAGCGATTCCGCGGTTCCCTTCATAGTGGCATGTAATGATCTCTGCGTTTGGCATTCAGTCTAGTCCATACGTTATCGTGTTACTTTCTGCTATAGTCCATAGCTGGGTTCATATATGGGCGTTCACATGAGACCGTCATGCAGGATAGTCAACTCAATTGGTTGCACGATACTGTGATTATATAGTGAGTACATTAATTGAATCATACTCGTCAAAAGTGTGGGTGTTTTCGTCAAATGCTAAGTGTTCTGCATTCATCAACTACAATATAATAGCTAATACTATACATAATAGAATAAGAGTGAAACGTAAGACGAAGAGCATGTTCTTCACCATAAGCATCATCACCGGCATCGTTACATTTCATTATTATCAGCGTCTTTCGTCATCATCGTTGATCACTAGCTAACTGTGGTGCTACAATGATCCCGGCGTAACGATCTGTATGCGTCTGGCCTTTTTAAGGCGCTTCAATCGCAACTGATTGCAACCGGCTCTTTTTAGGTCACGATAAGCTTTTATATATTGCCGTCGATTAATCTAACCTGACCCATTCGATCACAAATAGATAATTGCTACACGTATCGGCATACGGTATATGGGCCGCGATTGAATGGTACATGTGTCAAAGATTTGCTCCAGCCTCTTACATTCCTTGGTCGAATTGTATTGCTGAGCCTGAGACCTGACCGTGAAGAGATGGCAAAATAGTCGGCACACGCCGACCATTGATTCCGATGATAATGACGAATGCCGGTGGTAATGGCCACGTTGAAGAAAAGCACCAAGCTGCAGCGACAAGACGGTGGTGCTTTCCGAAGTTTCGCACGCAAAATCGGTGTGACAAACTATTGAGATCGAGTCGAATTGCGCTCAGTAGAAACGTGGGCAGCCGAGAGATGCACCACAGATTTCAGTGACAGACATCAAGCACAGTAACGCCAACTGCATCAATAACAATGTCAACCATCACACAAAAGCACTGGATCCGTCTGCTGGACGCTAATCTTCTAATCGCCCGCCCAAAAAATAGTGGGTCACTTATCCGCTGGCGTAAAAAGTGCAAACGACGCCGCTGAAGCATCAGCTGCGTAGGACCACCAGCGCTTCAGCGGTGTGCTGTATTGTTCCGTTTTGTTAAATCTGTTGAAGATGACTCGATGCTGGGTGCACAAGAAGAAGGAGAGGTTGACGGCAGATACACACTGTGTATTTTACATGTATGTGTGTATGTACAGTGGAACAAACGTTAACATTAAGGCCACAAGTTAATAATAACGAAAAGGGCAGACGCTCTAAATGATACAACATCATAAGTTAGAGCACTGGCATGCAGTGATGGTGGTGCCCCTGCGGTGATAGGGCCCTAAGGCAAGCTGATCAGGCGAAAAGCACGACGCATCGTGCTGCAGAGTGACAAATATTGTTAATAATGGTGATTTCAAATTAACCAAAGAAAACCTTTGAATGGACAGTACAAAAAATATAACGTAATAATATAAATACCTGTTTTCGCATTTCGTTTCCATCGTCATCACCGATCATTGCTATTATTGTGCGCCGGATTTAAATATCAGACACGACATTTACCTAGTTTTTACGTGAATTTATCTTGTGTTGTTTCTGTTGTACCCGATATTGTCGACTTTGATACCGTTCCCTGCTACCCGTTGTTGGAGTACATGTTCATTCAACAACATCTTATGTGTGAACAAACAGGCCAGGATAGAACGCACAGGGTTCAAACGAGAGCCGTTCTCCCTTTGCGGCTCTTACCGCAGCAAATTACATAACTACTTCGAGCACTTCATGATTTTTCAATGTGATGGTTTTCAGCTATAACACATTGTAACAGTATTACGAAAATCCGTTCGATATTAGATTTTCTCTCTATCTTTAGCACCCCGCCTTATCTGCTTACTGGGCCCATTCCCCAGGTACGCGTCAGTCTTAGTTTGTGCGGGGGGGGGGGGGGGCTTGACGGCGTCGTCAACTTTTGCAACACAGTTTCGCATGCATAATCCACGTCAATAGAACGAAAAAATTCGGGGGGTTCGGCTCACGCCTGATTTATGTGTCAATTCGTCTAAATCTATCAATCGAACGTGTCGCCGGCCAGCAATCCCGCTCCAACTTGATTTGGGAATCAATTCAATGCAATAGGGCTAGACGTAAAACTGTCCAGCCGTTTGCTGCATCAAAAAATATAGAATAATTACGTCAATGATGGTTTTTTCCAGGTGGTCGTCAGATGGTAAAATCAGCTAAAATTCAATTGGAAATAAAAGTACAATGATGCAACATCCTTCTCAGCTGACCATGGATATAAGACTATTCCAAACTCTCTTATATATCCACTGTGCACATACCTTGATCTATCTACAGGTTATAATAAATGAGCGCGTCTATTTCTGTTTTCACGACGATTACTTTTGACCTGATTGTCTTACAAAAAAATCAAGCCTGTGAAAAGCCAATGGCTCTTAAGAATCGTGTACATCATCGTTAATCTTACTTCGATTGTAACTTCACTAGGTACAATATTCCTTACACAGGTTAGAATGATGGATTGCAGTTCCTCTACCCATACGTTTCATATTTGTATGTAACGTATATATTTGTATGTACAGACGGGACTGCCAACGTCAAGCAGTGACTCTTATTGTGCCCATCTTAATTAATGGTTAACATTTACATGCCACGCAGCCTTGCCCATATTCTAACGGCATCGGTCGTACCAGTGACTAGCCGGATAGGTACATCGAGACAATAGAACAATTTCCAGATTTATGTCTACAGAATGTAAACGCTACTTTCAATATGGACGCACGTTTAGAACTGAAAATGACGACTGACTGTGACGTCCGACGCCGCCGGTCGATTCGTAGCGGCAATCTGTTATTAGAAACGTCAGGCGAACAAGTTCCAAGTCGAACTGATACCCTTGAACTTGAATATAATCAGATGTATTGCGGTTTCGATATTATCCCTAGGTGATTTCGAATGATGAGGATATACTAGGCTGCTTTGAAACTGGAACTCTCCGAAGCTTGTTGGGAACACATGTCGACAACATGCACACCTAACCTCGACCCGCTGAGCACCACATCATTTGTGATAGCTCACTGCGGTGCCATGCTACTGTTACTCCAACAACGAAGTACATACAACACATGGCCGTTGTGCGTTACTCTCTTTAAGTTTCGCTTTTTTATCGTGAGTACTATTTTGATAGTTAACTGGAATACACCGTCTCTCTTCAGTTGCTAACTTCAGTTGACCTACAACTTTTTTTCTGCTTTAACTAGAACAGACGTAAATTAAATAACAATGATGGCAGTTAAACGAAAAGATGTAGCACGATCCAGTTGACTTTCAGTACGCCCAGGTGCATCTTATGGGAGTCAGTGCACTTACTAATAGTACAATGAATTGTTTTAGTGGATTAAAAGAAAATCAATGCTCTATACTGTTAGGTAAGTTGTTTTTTTTTTTATTCAGTTAATGTAACGATGTTAACGTCGTATAAATAATAAAACTATTGACGACTCCAGGGTTAGATGAGACAACGCTACGAATTGTTTGGGGACCAGGAAACCCCCTCGCTTCGATAGTCGTTGCTGACAAACCTCGTCATCGTCAGTGGGCGATGATCTTTTTCATACGAACATTGCCATCGAGATTCAGTCGGAAAGGGAAACGAATTATCTTCCTAATTCGACAGACTGAAGCAACAGCTCGATATTTATGGGAAAGGTATAATTTAGGCACGGACGTACGTGTCAACTGAAAATCTATTTTTGAATTTTCGATAGCGTCGCGACACGCCACTGTTTCTTTCGCGAAGGGACGCTTGTCCTGTGAAGATGTCTCAGCCACCAATCGTTAATGAACTACCTGAAGATACCTATGATGGGTACCCGACTAGGCTTAGCAAGTAGTTCACAAACAACTTCAATGGTAACTGCCATAGGGATTTATACCCGCGGGCCTATTAAACCGGACGAACCGCAACTGGCGAAAAAGTTTGACCAACGTATCGTATAGAAATATTTTAGCTGTCGGCTGTCCTTGTTCTTATCGCCATATTACCAGCATACACCGACATGTCTCACGGCAATATGGTCGTTTTGAGGGGTGAGAAATGTTTATTTCTGCATTGATTAACCAGCTGGCACTTATTCTATGATCATGGCAATGTGTGCCCATTACGTTGCAATGAATTGGCTAGTGAGCCTTCATCGGTGTTTGGTTGTGCGCGCGTTTAATATTGTCTCAGCCAGTAGAATGGACAATTACAAAATGCATCCATTATTATATATGTTATCACATTTACATTTCTGCTGTTATAGTAACGACAAGAACCGCCTCGGCCATTACACAGGTGGCTATTAATAGCTATAAGAGATAGGCACGATGGTTACCGTATTGGACGGGGCCAAAGGTAAGTGCGCTCATCCGGTGCCCGACAGTGATCAGCAACATCATCGCGTAACGTAATCATTTCTCCCTGTTTTTTTTTCTTTTTTTCGTCATTTGATGTAGCTCTTCGCAGGACTACTTGTCTAGCTGAGTACGTCGCTTCCCACACCATAGTCCCAGTTGTAATCCGAGAATGGGCACAAGGTAAAGCGGCGTCCTTCATGACGCGGAGATGCTACTGAAATGTTCCTTTGACCTAGACTCCTGTTTGTCGTCAACTATGGGAGGCTAGTTGACATTAACTTATGCAATGTCATTTGTAAAGCAATAACGATAAAAGCACTAATAACAGTAAAAATATTGATAATAAAACTATGGCCTGCAATAGGAACATTGACAACGAATTTACATAAAACCCTCATTCCTCGAGGCGCATCAACTCGTCTGGCTGCTGTCCATGCCTATTAGTCCATAAATCCGGAGGCCTACTTTCGAGCAGTAGGAACACGCTTTGATGGGTTCGAACGGTGCAGTAGCGACGAGCTGATTGATTACTTCATTGGCTCCATTCGGTGTTCGGTAATGCTTAGAGAGACATTTAGGGGAAGGGAACAATGGCGATGAGCCAAGTGTCGAAGCCTCATTCCGCGAAGTTTGCATGTGTAAACACTGAGAGAAGATAAACGAGCTCGCTCGCTCGCTCGCTCGCTCGCTCGCATACACAAAAATGAAAATCACACACCCTTCAAAACGCAAACAACGCGTCAGAGCCGCTATAGCTGTCAAAATTTAATTATCGTCATCGGTATCATTCTTTTGTGATGATAATGGAATATGTATGCATTGTAGAGATACTACAATAGCAGCAAGAATTAGATCATATCTAAGATGCTGAAATTGTTCCCTTATACAGGGTTACACAGGCAAAATGTCATTCGATTAATTAGAAAATGGGCAAGAAAACAAGGAAAAAGGATGGAAATGAACAACTCGCATATGCAATCGTGTGGTCAGACGATTAGATACATATAGTCTAAGCTTTAACCGATTTTCGCCGTTAACGTTAGGCATGTAGACCAATTATACCGTCTGTGGGCAACAAAGGCCGCTGTTATACGAAAATGACATTCAGATCTTCATTCTATGCGTTATCGAACACTGTTACGTAGTGCCACGGTAGCAGAAAAAGTAACTTAGATAAATGCACCATCTATCTGAGTTTGGTTTGGTGTAAGTTTCGCACTCAGCTTGATAATGCTTAGTAGCTTTCCTTTTGTGGAAGTTAAGTATAATGCTATGACGGTGCGTTTCCGCCTTAAGTTGTTCACGCAGCACTCAACAAAGTTGATGAGATCGGCCCACCCATAACGTAAGCCCCTTTCTATCTCTAACAGCTTTATTATAACTGTGGTCTTCGGTAGAAACTATCGGTGAAAAGATCATTTAGCGTCCCTATTGCACTTCGTCCTCCTGTGAGCTGGCTCGTTTTTTTTCTCAAATAAAGTATTTTTGGGTATTATTTTAGCTGCCGCAGTCGACAAGGTGTGAATAAAATATAAATACCGTGTTCCTTCTGTACGTTCTTTTCGAATACTTGACGGTGACAGTATTATTATCGAGTCCCTATTGTGAGCGCGGCGTTTACCCGCTTTTCCAAGCTTTCGTTGGACACAGCTAGAAGTGAGCGCAATACCGAGGAGATCGAGGCCAGCAATGAATGCAAGAAAGGGACCGTGACTGTTTTATCACACTTCACAGCAACAATGATGAAGTTGTTGCCGTAGTAATTTTCCAAATTCGCAAAATTAACAATTAATATTGATATGCTGATGACAGATATTGAAGTGTAAATATAACATAAGACCACCTCTGCAAGAAGGAGGAAGCGCGTCGAAAAAAAAAAAGTACCAAAAATTCTATTTGTGTTGAAATTCAGCTAGACCTAGTCGAAACCGTACGCTGTACTCACATCTTTGTGTACCGATAGTACGCGTATAGCACTAAATGTTGTTTCACTCAAATGAACAAACGATGAGGAAAACATCAGTTTTCATCATTGCAGCGCGCCATCCTGTCTGTTTATCTATCGTATACATTATGCAGAGCGAACATTTAGAATGTATTGCGCCGGGAAAGTGAATTCATCACTTATCTTCCATAGTTGTCATTTTATGTAACATGGTGTCTGCTCTCCGTCTTTCATTATCGTTCCCGCCAATCCGCAATTAACAAACTAACCATTGCTTATTGGCTGACGGCGGTCTTCGTGAGCGGTATCGACGCGTACGCATACGATAATCGTTTGCCTATATGCTGTTTTATTGTGTGCCTGTGTGCAGATTTGTTTGTCTACTCGGTCTCAACAATCTATATCGACGTGTGGTGGCCAAAACGCAAGAATCACCCTTTCCAAAGAGCTGGTCCATAATGAAGTCCGCTACAACCAGCTGTTGCACTTCGTCGCTGTTGGCACGAGTCCCATGTAATTCAGGATCCAATGGGCTTATTTATTGCCTATGACCACTATTTCTCAATAGACGTTTATCCGCAGCGTTTATTTCTCTCAGATGTAGCCTTCGTACACTTCAGAATTCTGATTTGTAAATTGCACAGCTGTCGGTTGTTATTCCTAGATCTAATCTTGGACTTGTTTTCCTTCTGATATGTCTGTAATTTTTCTACTTCTGTATCTTCAAATGTGGCATGACCATTGTTATCGGCATTATCATCACACCGCCATAATCGTCAAGCATAGCGATACGATAGCCTCATGCGACTTTGCTCAGCTGTTTATTCAGCGAGGTTATCAGTTGTTTCTCTATCCGTTAATAGTTGCTAGTTTTAGTGGCAGAGATAACGGCTGTCGCTACGAATAGCCGCAGTAGGCGCCGTTCGGCCCTTTAGTAGTTCAGCGACGTGTTGTGCGACCACCCTTACCCTGTCATCTTCGAATCGAGCCGCTCCTTCTCCGTTCGATTACTTTCTCGACTCGCAACTGGGTCGTGCGAACCCACAACGCGCCAGTCGGCCAGACAGACATTACGTTGTACGTCTCTCCGCCCCCGCGATCAAGAGTTCCGAGGCGGCACGGCGCACCTGACACCATTGAAATGTCCTGGACACTGAGCGTTCCTAAACGTCATAGCACGAGCAATTTGCGCTTTAATAACAACATCAATCACTCGAAGATAGAGAGTGGGCAGAACAGGACAGGACAGGACAGGACAGGACAGACGAAAGTCTGCATCAGAGTACTAAACAATAGTGAATGAAAAAGGCAACAATGTTAGTAGTAGAAGCTGTACCTGCATACGCAGTGCGCTCGATTGCACAGAGGGTAGCTTAGCGGAGCTGGTTCCTAGAAAAGACTACGATCCTTCGGAAGATCGCGAGAGTGTAGGACATACATGTAAAGATACTAGAACTACCATATTAGTTGTCACAATACAGCTGAATACTACACTTACTAGATAAGGCATGAGATGTCGTATTCTATTTTCAAGGAAAAACGGCCTTAATTTTGCGATCCATATTGTGTAGGTACAAAATACAGAGTTCTACCTTGACAGAAGCTAACGTTAATATAGGGATCTTTAACTGTACAGTAAGCTAAACGTATTGTTGAGAAGGCTCCCGACTGCGTACGAACTGTGACATCAGGACCACCTCAAACCTTAATTTAACCTACTTATTTCAATGTTTTTGTACGCTAGCCTTTAAGTGCTACTTATTTAACTTAGTATTATCGATCTTTAGAGGATTCATCAAAGCTTCTTCCATTTACATGAAATTTTAGATAAAATATTTCGTGCTAGAAGACAAAATGGTGCACATCTGACTTATGAGATTTCTACAAGATGGCTGCATTCAAAGTTCGAGAGACATTATCTTTTAAATTTCATTTGCCATCACAGCATGTGGAGGTCGATAACTAGACAGGGAAAAGCGCTATGCTCAAAACGCCAGCGCGGTGGCTGGGTGGATTTTTTTTTTATTCGGATACAGCGAGATTCGGATTGTGAACGTTGAAGAGCAGTAATGTCAGAGCTCTTAGCGTAGATTTTCGTATCAGGAAGCTTCTATGGTACGCCCGCCGGTAGAGCATAGAATAAAAGCTTACTCCCTCTGCTTTCTAATGGGAGCAAACGTGACAGTATGATCGCTTTTATTTTTACAACGATGGAAGGAAAGGCACTTACTGCAGCTGAGATCAGCCGTGCGGTAGCTACTAGTCACAATATGTACGAACACTCGAGCTATAACGTACACTTCAGTTATCCGATTTCATCTTCTTCCGCTCAGAGAGAGACATCGATGTAGCGCAACTATTACCGCTACTATCGGCTAGTCGACGTTGCTATAGTCGTAGACTACTTTGAAGCGATCTTCATGCTTTTGTGACTATACATCAACTCGCAATGGAATTACGAAAAATCTCACGAAAGAGCCCGCAGTCTAATAGGTGTACTCATACAAGAAGACCGATTACTACGAGAACTTGCTGAGTGGGTCGAAATGTGCAGTTGCCAACGCAGCCCAACAGGTGAAGGACAGGAGGTGTCTCTGTGATCGAAAAAAGACAACAAAAATCAAAAACGCAGCGAGAAAACAGCGTCCTTCTAGCTAAGTCTGAAAAAGGCCGATTTTGGGCGTCGGAGAGTGGCAGAGCTCGGAGTGTCCATAAGGATACTCTGACGTCGTATCGAAACAACTGCTTTCGTATGTCGTAAGCCAGTCACTTAAACAATTGGACACTGAGGAAGCGTCGGTTGAATGACAGTTTGATATTTTAGCTAGTAACGCTTAACTCGTTTACAGGTGTTCCAGAGAAAGATTCCACGAATATTATTTAATCCAGCAGGTCGAACGTGCAAAACGGAAGTGTGAGGCCTGACTTCCATCCTACTCCGCTGCTAAAACCCTACTTCTCTCTAATGCGAAAACGGCAAGAGGCAACTGAAAGCAAAAAAATGCTCTCTTCTATATGTACATGGGATCCGGATGCGAACTATATATGGCAAGTTATTGTTCTATAGGGCCGGATAGGAGATCAATAGATGTGAACAGAGATCTTTGGCAACTCAAGAATATAGTGCTCCAACTATGGACTCAGGATTCGCGCATGGCCGAGATGGTGCATTCAGAGCATGTTAAATCAAGTCGTAATAGCTATCGCAGCCAGGGACGGAAAAACCAAGCAGCACCATCAGTAAGTACTTATCGTTCTACTGTAGTTTTGAAATATTTCTCTAACGATATTGCCGTCACGTTTGCTATCGTTACAAAGCAAAGGGAGACAGCTTTCACGTAAAAGAAACTTCACGCAAATATAAAGTTTGGGTGCGAAACTATTTTCGTTGAAACTCGATAATGCGTGGAATCTCCACGCCATCACTTCAGTGACCCTGGCGTTTCTGTAAAATTAGCAACCCAAGTTTTTTAGGACAGCCAGATCCACTAATCCACCTACAAACATGCCACTGCATTGATAAATAAGGAGTGGTAACACAATAATACGTAAACCATAAAAGGCCTCGAAGTACACCAGTAACAAATTCGTTTGGTTATCATATATAATGAGGTATCAACATATTCGCGAAGTTAAGCGCATGGACAGGCTGGAACGACTGTCCTACTTGTAACATTCGTGAACCATTCCGCAGGTAAGAGACGTCCTACCTCCAATGCTGGTTCAAAAACTAGCCATGAAGCGTGATGACGAACGTTGAAACCTACCGACATGGTGGTTCAGCTAACAAAATGTCTTGAGTTGATATCTTACTAGAGCAGATATTGATTGCTATGGTATCGCGTCTAGATAGCTAACGTTCGTATTTTCACTAATTCTCTCTTGAACTTATCCAAATAATAACCGGCAGAAGACGGAAACATGCGTCGGATGTGGCCAGTGTTATTCCGGCTATTTATACGACACTATTTTTATTTTTGCACACGCCTATCAAGAACTCATCCTGAAATGGGGGGGGGGGGGATAGAGGGTAGGGGGTACAGTTTTTCGTATCGAAAGTGAGAACTCTCTAGGATTCATGTTAGTAACGGCGTGGAATAAAACTTGGTAAAGGTGACAGGAATCATCGCACGTCAAAATGGTTCTTTGCTACTAACAGGTTCAGATTAAAGATTACATCCGAAAAAAAATTCATACGAAATATTACCTTATAACACTGTGTTCGTTAATAGAAAATTAACATTAAATATTCCACGGAATGCTATTTATTTGACTTAACAAAATTCAATTTTTGTCTACAATCTATTTTATTTGATTTCTCGGCTTGCACTAGAGCGGTTTCTCATAAGGAAAAAATCTTCCCAAAAAACGCTTCATTGCCCACCGCTTCCACCAGCTTCAGACGCTCAGTTCTTGTATCTCAGCGCTCGTCTGTGGTGTATGCGTTGAAATGCGAAATGGATCTACAAAGCGTGAAGCATAAAGACGGACAAGCAGTCCGGCGCCACCCATTGCGAACCCTAATGATTTCATTTCATGTTTATCTATATCCCTATATATATATTATATGTACATGGGCTGAGAATTTTCGTTTGTTTTGCCTCTGGCCAAAGGCACATAAGTCAAGCTAATTGATTATCGCTACGGATCCTTGAGAAGCTGGACGCAGCCTCCAAGTGAGGCAGAAAGGAATGAAGTTCAGGCGACAGTGAGAAAAATAATGGCATTCAGGCGAAATGGAGGCCTTAAAAAAATTTCATCAGCTTCACGTTGTTCACGTTCGCACACGCAGCAGGTGGGAGTCGTTTTTGAAAATATCAGATTTTCTGTCCTATTCTACTTTCGACAGGATGATGAGCCTATGTTGTACGACCAACCTGCACCTTATAGAACTTTAGCAGATTTTCCAGTGTACACATAAATGTACTTGCCTTTTTAGTGCGCTAGAGATATGGCAGACTTTCCACATGCACATATCATTTTTTAAGTTAGAGATATAATAAAACCTCAATTGAGTCTTGATTTAGCTCAGTAAATGAACGAGTCAGTCCCAGTACACAAGAAATAGCCCCTGCAAATTACCTAGACTAAGTTTGAATGCGGCTTTTTTGCATATATGTAAATACGTTATTGCGGCGACTTGCTCTTTCTGTACACGTCTGCGTACTGCCAACGCCATCGAAGGGCGTTCGACGTAGCCATACAGGTGGGTAAGGCGTCGCCCGGAGACTCCCTATCGTAGAGGTACTCGTGAGTACCCGAACAGTCGTCGTACAGTCGAACCTTTCAGTGATACAACGACACACTTAGTTCTATATAAGGCTGATAGCTATTTGGGCCATGGTGCAAAAGCCAAGGCCTGAATAGGCTCGCAATGGTCCTAACCAGCATGCATCCAGCAAATAGCCGGCAGCAATCCAGGCCCAATATTTGCCACCGGTGATATCATTAACTTGTTCTGCCAGGTCGTCCTGCTTTGTAGCATCTTTGCGCTACTAATCACAGTATAGGTTTCGTAGCAACCACATAGCATGAGCATGCTAGTTGCGTGTCCTCAGCTACGAAGTCATATGTTTCTGCATGTTTTCTAAGGATGGCAGATGATGAACTGGGTTTTAGTAGAAGGTCAGGAGGTGGGTGAGGGAAAGGACCGTCGAACTGAGCGCTGTGTCCTCACTCAGGTACGGGCTTAGTGAAATGAGGTTTCCGTGGTCGGCCTGCGAACAGCGAGACTTCGTATTTGCCAGTTAAGCAACAATGCCAAACGCCAAGTCGCTATTTTCGCTGATAAGATGCTGATGAGCATCGGAAACGTAAGTTGAAATAGGTAGAGATGCTTATGGAGTACTCTACGCCACGGGCTTATATCGATAAAAAGCAACACTTAGAGCGAATGACGGCTCTCGTGCACAAGGCTATCGTAAGTTGAGAACATAATTTGGTGGTATCACCATTAGGCGTATAAAGCCATGTTCAACTTACTAACGAAGAATAAACAAAGAGACTCTGAGCTGAGACGATGACCTCAGTATAACAATTGGGTGTTTTACTACGTCTTTAGATATACCTTAAAGTCAACGAGTTATTTAGCGACTGCGAAGCAGTTGAATATATCAAATAAAATAATGGTGTTTGGACTGACGTGTGTACAGCTAAATTTAAATTTACGAAATTACTTCATATTTATGAGGTGCCGCTAGTCTGCTATGGCAGCTATGAGGATCGGGGAGGCTGCCACTCTGAATTGGCCGGATCAGACAATGACGAAGAGTGGAATAAAAGACAACATTGAGTCTTACGGTGACGCGGCGGAACTGCACGGTGGCAGCTATAATGCTATTCAAGAAATGATTGGCTCGCCCTACAAATCGAGCTGACCGACCCAGCCGCGCCGGATGGAAGCCATTAGTATCAGGATGACAAGCGATGAGTATAAAAACAAAGACAATAACCTACAACCCAAACAATATGTTAGATACTGTAGCTATCGGTATGATAGAAGCATAGAATTCTGGAAACGAAACTGGTCATGAAAGGGAGCCAGCTTCATTTTAAAATATCCAGCGATGATGACTGGTCGACTTACGGCGAATTTTATTTATCCACTTTTGAGCAGATAAAAAAAAAAGTCTCATGGAATGCTTCTTCAAAGAAACTGAGCGTAGATAATGTTAAATTTAAGGCTCGCCGTTTGACGTACTCCGCGAAAAGCTACTATTTTCGTATCAGTCGTCCGTAACATATATATGCTACATTAATTCGTGTGTGCTACATTAATTAACATGTGGTTTTACGTAGTCGAAAGTGCCATAAAATATTCCAGCCAATAAAAGCTAGTATACCTAAAATTGGATTTGCAGGTAGTCGGCACCTAACCTTACTGCAGATTTGTTACCCAAATCAACGATTCCGAATTAACTTCCGAATTAACACTAGCCCAGCGCTCGGATTAGTATTAGCAGCTTAAGATTGTCATTCCCGTAAACATTTCAAATATGGAGCCATTCTACGAAGGCCTGCGAAATACCGTACGGGGTACAACACTGCAAGCAATTTTCTACGCTGACTACTAGCTTGGAATACTTTTTAGCTACTTGATCTTGCTATTAAGTCCTGAATCGGATTGGCCGTTGAAGCTGTTGCAGCACTATCAATGCTTTGCTGCAATGTGATTAATAACCAGGCGCCAGGTTTAAAGCATTGGATCAGTGCTTTGGATTAAAGGAAGAAGCCCGCGTATTTAGTAACGCTACAGATTTCACCTCTTTAATCGTCTATTCCTGTAAAAGCAATTTGTGTGCTCGACAGGTATTATAAGGATTGACTATGTAGTGTCATGATGGAGGCTGGGGCTAGGGCTGGGAACGCTGTTCCCCTGGCATGTCCAATTCGGTCCAAAACAGCGATCGAATGCGCGGCGGGGTCTGATCGACGACCTTTAACGAAATCATTAAAAGCAAATAAGAAACCCTTGCTGTTTGTTCTATGAAATCGCTCGTCCCAGGTAGTTTACATTGGATAATCTAAGTACAGCCCATATCGAAACAACGAAGCACACAGGGGAAGCCAGTACGAGGGTTATTCTATGAATTTTTAAGCTTTTTCTTTTTTCGACTTTTGAAACAAGGAACATGTGAGAATAATCCTTTTATTTGTAAATGTTTAACTTAGTTTCTGTGTCACCGGTGTCGAGTTCGGCATACAAGATGCAGCATAGGTGTTTTCAAGCTTCTTACTGGAGGTACGGTTCTTTGCAGTGAGATGAGAAGGTGAACAGCTCGACAACTAAGATCAACATACGCGAGACCAATACGTTCACGCTTTTAAAATTGATTAGGGATTAAAAATCTCATCAAATAAGCAAATTCGTTTTAACATGTATGACGACTCGCCTCAAGGACCAAATCACAATCGAAAGCCTAGTATAACACGGCCATCACTTTGACAGCGTTCACGTAAATCTTCTTGTGGCCTACATTGCCACTTAATGCGCTCGCAGTTCCAGTGTACTATCAATAGTTAAAACGGGATCAGCTAAGACACACGTCGAAAATAGACGGTCGGCTGTTTTCAGTGTAATAAAAATGATTACTGGCCTGTGCTGAACGCTGAAACTGAAAAGCAACGGCGGTAAAAATCGTCGTCGTCGTCGTCGTCGTCGTCGCAATTAGGCACGATCACGGCCCCTTTCTCTCCGCTAACGTGTATAGCTATTCTAGCAACGACGGCTTATATATATATATATATATATATATATATATATATATATAAGTATCTAACCAAACTGGACTGTATAAGTACAATGATCTTCCGTAGTTTTTTTTTTCGTTCTTTCTTCTCTGCAAAGGATTTTTAGTTGTATTGTTAGAATCTCCGGATTGAGTTAATATGGTGAAGCACGCGAGGGCTGACGCCAACAATTATAGATACGACAAGCTTCGTTTTGCCGCACTGCTTGCTATGTAACAAGCAAATTATCGTGTACCATCATCACAGGAATGCTAGAAGAGTCCTACGCATAAGGGTAAATGCCTTTTTCGAAATGACCCTCGTTTTGAGCGCCATTATAGACCTGACCTGATAGCGCAAACAGAACGTGAAAAATCCATACAACAGATATCTGACCAGTTAAAGGAACGTTCGTCTACTTGGCAACTTGACATGGTTACGATTAATGGAGCCATTAGCTTAAAAATTATTTGCGTTGTCTTTGTCATGGCCAAGCAATACTCAGAACGCCATTCTGAAAGACGTTTGAGATAGACGGTTCGTTATGGCAACGCTGACTCAAATAGAACAAAGTTGGCCAACATAATTTTTAACAAACACACGAAACAAAACTAGACTTTGCGATACCATGAATTATAGCGATAGTGGAAATGAACTTACATAGTCAGGTAATAGTATCCAAGGTCGCTTCTTACCATTCACTGGATCTGAACAAATTCGTCGCGCTAACTCTATCTCGGAGAAATTTTGTACTCTGCTAGACGAAACAAATATGCGAATCCATGTTTTGGAGTGCTAAAATGATCAGGAAAAACAAAGTATCAGGGTTTGAAATCAAGAGCTACTGTTGCCCTACACACAAACGCCATATAATCGATGCGACGCTGGCCTTACACAGCGTAATGTTTAGGCCTATTACTCTTGCGGCTTGGCTGTTATTAGGACACTGAGATCACTTTTAATTAGCGGCCCAGCAAAAAGTTTTCCACTAAACTTCTTTGATTCTGATTGTACAGTCTGATTCGACTTTCGCATAAATAGATATCTATCTAATTGTTTTAGCCATTGTTCCAGTTTGGCAATGATCGCAAGTTCGCAAACCTATTGTTCATATACACTGTTTCGGCGCAAGAAATCCATAAATCTAAGGGGGAAAAAAATGAAGGAAATCGTTTCAGGACGTTAGCACGAGATGGTCAGAAATCTACATGTTACATCAGAGCTTATATATTGATCTACACATAACAGTGCTTGGATGAACATTTACACATTGATTTTAATCCGCGCTTCCGTCCATCCCTACAGCTGCTATGGGGTCTGGAAATCCTTTAATGAAGCTCTCTGCTATGTCTTTACTGACGTCATAGCTCTGACCGCACAAACTAGAAGACCTTGCTTACCTGCTATGTATGTAATAGCAGAGCCATCGTATTGATGAACCATCAGAGAGGTAGGTATTTCCTTACGTTATAGGCTGTTACTTTTAGCGCCACTGAGGCTCAGTGACGGGGACTAGCGTAACGTTACCTCACATTTTTTTCGACATGCGTTAAGATTGGTGCATTGGTGACTCTCTTGCTCTCACCGCGTGTACCTCAATTTTAGAAGCAAGAGCTGTACAGATCAAGTATTTATCATTCATACATTCAAAAATGGCGAATGAATTTAAGTGATGATGATACTTTGTACCATGACTGGCGGCAAATATCCAGATAAGTGATGGAAACCACAAAAAAGGGGAGTCGGCAATTGCGTCTCAGTTGATTCAACGATAACGCAATTTACAGTTTCCTTACCTTTTCTTGTTGTGGCCAGTGGTCAGCATTCACGAGGTCGGCGTGCTTCTCATCGCCCATGCTACTACAGTTAGTTATCGGCTGGAGACGTACAGCCGACAGGCTATTTCTGGTAGTGCCAAATCGCTTTTGTGGGATCTTTAGGCAAAGTTGTCGAAGGAAACAACGAATGAGAAGAAGGCCTATTTGATTATTGGAAATAACGCTGCAAGTTCCGTTACAGTCGATCCCATCACTGATGTCAACGATTTTATACAGATGCCGAGCTATAGTGAAATGAGTTACAAAAGAAATACGTGATGATCGCGCTTTCACTTGTGTGTAAATTAGTTGCAGAAGACACAGAACGGGTTAAGCTTCTGAGTACTCTGGGACATTGCTGTCTTCACACAAGTTACAAGTTATCTAAATCAATTTAGAAAAAGCATCAAAAAGTGTGATAACTTCAACCGTCTAACGATACGCGAATTATGAGACTTTCAGGTACGCGAATAGAGAAGGGCGCCCTACCAAGATTCTAAAAAGGGCTGTTATTTAATGACCACGTCGTGGTTCGAGGGTCTAACACGTGCCAGCGAACAAATAACAGCTCAAATCGATACAAATAGATAAATTAAGACTGTACACTAATCGGTCGATCTTAGCCGGCGATTACGTAACTTCGTAAAGTAACTACATAAAGTCTTCACAACGCCAGCAACAGTATCAACGACCCACAAAGCACAGCCAAAAGCCGAACCTTAGCACGTATAGTCACAGTACGCTGTATATTCATCTTACCCATAGCGGGGTTACAAATGAAACGAAAGCAAATGTTTTCGAAACAATATCGCCTCCCTATCACTTCGACGCTGCTGTTGATGTCGGCGGTAAAAGAGGCCACGGTGGCTAATTTGCCCACTATGATAGGACCGCGACGAGAACGACGGACCTACGATTACTATTACAGCTATAACCAAGCACCAACGGAAGGCCGAAGGAAAATCGACAGGTAAAACATGCGTGACGTACAGGTTACGCACGAGGCACGTATTGCGAGGCATCAACATAGATTGCCTATGAATGCAGTATGCGGTAGCAACGGGACACAATCTAGCCCTGTCCTGCTCGACTCCGCTGGCATTTATAATCAGTTCTGATCAGTATTTTTTTTTGCGCTTTGAACACCAGTTTTTTTAACATGCCTAGGAAAACGGAATCATCCAAGCAAATACGCTGCGGATCTGCGCCACTTCTCGGGGCAACTTTCGTTTCGTTCTTAACATCGTTTTTGTTTTCTCAATATTTCGGGCTACTTTGTTTGCACCTATTCTTTCCAACATTGTTTAAATCCTACAGCTGATGACCGCTAAGTGAGAATGGACGACTCATCATCGTTGTAGGCGCACGGGTTCAGCGAAGACAGCTCCCCATATCTAGAATGGGCTGGCCTTCTTCATTCACGCCAAGTATATCCCGTAGTTTTCTATCATATTATACCTAAATACCTCTGGATGGAAAGGACAAACTTTTGTGTTTTGTCAAAGTCGAAATCAGCTCTTAGTTTAGTGTTTCGTTGGTTAAGAGGGGCGTCAGCGACAGTAGTAGCGTTAGAAGCTATATCTACCCTCTGGAAGGAATAGTATTGTTGCTTAGCCATCTTGATAAAAGACAGAATGGCCGTGATTACGGCCGTCAGTATATTGTTCTTGCTGTTGCTTCTGTGTTCGTCACTGTTATTCCGTCAATTTTGATGTTGTTGTTAACATCATTAAGGGTGTTAAAACTGTAACGGTATCGACGGCAGCAAAGCTGTTAGTGACGGTCGACTGCGGCGTTCGGCATTACGCGAGTTTAGCCTTACTTACAGGGCTGTAGGTATAAACCATATTTCTACCGAATAGTTAGAAGTGGTACAGATGTAAGTGCTATCTTTTTATCTGTGCCATTCTTTCTGGCTGTAACTCTCCATGCTAAATTCATGTTGATCGCGTGTGTCATCGTCGACCATTTATTCGGTTCTTGCCTCACCTCTCCCAGCTTTAGCTTTGGCCTATTCGGACCTAAGCAACTGCTAATAGCAGTGGACTCGTTGAAGTGAGATTAGACAATTTGAAGATGAAAAATATAGCAGCGCAATCTGGAAAAAAAACGAGAAAAAAGCATGACGCCTAAAATACTCGCTACTCGATGAAAGATTGTTTCCATAACAGACGAGCAGGATTTGGTAGAGTAACCCGGCGGCAGCATATACTGTAGTTCTAGGCCAGACCGTGGCCTTAGGTGAAATGTAGGTTTTGTTCTCAGAATTAAGCTATACGATTATAGATAGAAAGATATGAGTACTAAAAAAAAAAAAAATAGATAAGAAAGTAGTATATATTTGACATTTTCATGTATCGATGATGGTGTGTGAAAATACGTAATCATCAAAGAAATTTCCAACGTTTAGCAATTCACATGCGTAGACACTCCTTTTGCTCCTGAAACCCCGCATTGTCTTACCTGCTGAACGTTTCCCTTTTTTTAGCCCCTATACAGCAATCAAGCCTACGAAACCAAACCCTAAACAATCATATTTTGCTAGATTTGTCCAGATGGCCTGACCACAATTTATAATGCTAAAATCATTGACGGCATCGTTGACAACTACGCGACCATTTCAAAATATCGGCAACAGCAGCGAAAACAACAATAACGTCAGTCGCAATGACCATAATATTATAGAGTTTTTGCTTAATCGACTATCATTTGGTGTTGTTCAACAGTCTAATAGCACTCTTTCCTACCCTCGGTTAACCCCAGGCCCCAGTCCCCTCTCGTGAATCCATATATATCCGCTTGTGTATCTAAATGTTATATTTGCTTGTGTTTAAATGTCTCTCCGCGCGGTCACCACGCGCTCATTGTGAATGACCTTGTTGGGTCATTCTGGGAAAAGACTGGGGGAGCCCTAGCTTCGTACGATGTTGCCCATCGTTTTAATTTTCTTCCTATCTCTACAGCAAGATGGCACCATCTGACTTGTGTTGACTATCATCTGCTAATGACGAGGTCTTCGCTTGCCTAAGGAGAGTCGGTGACAGCACTTTTATTGGCCTGATATCGTTCGTGGTGGCTGCAGCTGCCGCAGACGCCATCTTGCGTCTTGTTATGTTATGAAGCCAGTGTTTTCTCGGTCAGCTAAACAAATCTGCTTTGAAGTGTTTCTTCCAAAACAAATTTAGCCAGTCAGGGCCGCAGCTGGTCGTCCCAACAAAAGGTCTAGTTTATGCTCGCACGCGCATCTGTGTAAGATATGATTCTGCTGCCCCAGAGACACAGTTCGACGAATCCACAGACGTGTAGTAACGAATAAGGCTACAGGAAAAAAGAAAGATAAACAGAGGAAGGAAAGGAAACCGGCGAGGAGTGACGCTTTGTTGCGCGAAATTACATTTGACTTTTTGCTAATTCCTTTTTCGTACACTACGATTATGTTTTTCTGAGTACTAATAAATACATTTATTTCAAATTCTTGCTACAACCTACTCCCCAGCTTTCCTTATTTATTTAATAACTTTATTTAAAGTAATGTGTCGTATAAGTCCATGCGGAGCTCAAGCATGCAAGAACACTGATTAATGTACATGTATATAGCTCTCTATAGCTTTTGTTCTCTACATGATTATCTATCAACACAAAGCTGTGATGACAGATCATAACGATGATCTGCTAGCCCTTTCTGACTTGCCGTCTTCGTCTGAACAGAAAATATAGACGAATTTTCAGTGAGTCACGTAATAATATCTTATTGAAATTATTATGGATAGATAAAGCGAACATGGATGGACCTTTCAGCTCACTGAAACTGAAGCGGATAAAATAAAAATAACATTCTTCTCAATAAGGCTAACATTTTTCACGACATAATTAACAACAAACAAAAATTCTACCATAGTGCATACGATTATTGCAAAGTTTATTGTTTGGTTGTACAACTATGGAAATATAGCTAAATCTTTTTTTTTTGTGCATTTATATTATAACACAGTAGCACAACAGGTGTTAAGCGTGGAAACACTGCATTCGTGTGTACACGTGTTATCAAGGCGGCAAAGCTATGTTACAATGCGTCAAGAAATACGATGGGCCGGTTTGTCTGATTGGATGATGATACCTATTCACTTGAACTTGAAACAACCGAAACGGGTCCTACGCTAAAGTTCCAACTTATACTATTTCTCCACTTAGAGCCAATAAAGTAAGCGAGTTTTCGCATCGGAAACAACTGTCTCTCAACCTCTTTAATGCTATGGCTGATGAATCTATCGGCTGGAGTGCATACACTACGTTCATAGTACAATTTTCTATCTATATCCAGATATAGTCGTTATGTCGCCGAAGCTATATCTAACGGAAGAACAAACAACTATCGATAAAGTCTGTTAATTTTGCGGCACCACTTACGAGGTGAGTGATACCGTTACGGTTAACAAATAAGCGACGGCATGAAGTTCTGCTAGTTCTGGCGAGACGGTAGACGTGACTGAAACTTGATTTAAGTTAGCGGTTAAGTTGCTCTAAGGGAAATCTGGCAGACGGAGTGTCGTCGATGCTAATCGGATGTCCGACAATAATATCTATCGTGCAGTTACGTAACGTCTTCCATTGTCGTTCCGTGTCCCTATATTTGTTTATTTATCTGTGTGTGTGAAGTAACGACGTCTCGTGGATCCGATGCCGGCCTACGAGTTCTCACGAGGACCTGTGATCTTACAAAATTTATATTATTTAACTCTAACGAACTGGTTGTTTGAATGTATCGTCTGAGTAAGAATGATGAAAAAACGTTACCGAATTGGCGGTTACCATCCTCTTTGCATTCATAGAAGGAAAGGATTCCTATTCGGATCGGCTCTGCAAAGTTCTTATACCAGCTAGGTACGTTCAGGCTGCAGTACGTACTTTGTGCGTGTGAAAACGTATGTACAGATAGGCAAAAACAGTACATTCACTATTTATATGGACGACGTTGATATATTGACTGACGCTAATTAATGGACTTAGCTCGCACACGATAAAGGTGTAGCATTGATAGCAATTTTAGTCTCCTGCAATACGCGACACGCATTGCGACCAAGTGAACCGCTACCTTTGAACTTTGTGTACTTGAAGGTAGATGACTTTTTAGTGTTATATATACACAATCCGATTTGATCTAATACAAGCAGCCATGTATCAGGGCCAAACGATGGCTAACAGAATTGGATTTTCGGAGAGTCGAAGTTTTCAGAAGGTTAACTAAGTAACCGCCTGCACCTAGAACATCTACTGAAGTCACCTAACATAAAGGGCTCTGAATATTATAGTATCGTAAACTACTACAAGGATCAGCACATTTCAGAACGCAGCGATGGATCCTGAACAGGCAGTGTATGCTCAGACTTATTTGTTGTAGACAGGCGAGCGTTCACCCCCTTGCATAGCAAAAGTAGTTTATCTGCGTTTATCCGCCTAATACGATCACGGACTTAATAATAGGACCTTCATCGTCTGGCAACGAAACGATGCTCGAGAAGAACATGATTTAGTGCTGTTAGAAAGCTCAAGGCCAGGTGTAGCGGTAACTGAAAAAGAAATACACTAACAACTCAATGCGCCTGCCGTAGACGATATGAAAGACCCGCTGTGAAGACGGGCCCAGTCATTTAATGGCTCAACCATATTGGCTAGCAAGACGTTAACAAATGGGTTAGTTTTACCAACGAAAATCAACTGCGGCCCGTTACTTGTTGTCCTGAATAAGGACAGTGTTTTCAACTGTATAATAAAAACGTAGCATGACCTGTATTGTGTGATCATAAATACCGTTAAGGAGACGCATTGCAACAGAAGTATGTTTTGCTCAGATAGCGTCACAAATAATCCACAGCATCCTGTCTCATAGGATGGAACAGACACCGCTAGATACACATATGCCACCTAGTTTGGCCAGGGGTTAATCGTGCTGGCTGGCACAAAGCTTATATTTCCTCTGCGTTCTTGACAAAAAAATATCAGTACCAGTATTTCCGCAGTATTTCGTTAATTCTATGCATTGGGTAGCCTTCATGTGAAGTATAGTCTGATTCTTCAATAGAACTCCAAATAATTTGGAAGATATTATCACTACATGAAAAAAACATTCAATGCAATACTTTAGAGTACTAGATTTTACCTCTCATTAACAAAGTAAGACGTTTGATTCTTAATAAATAACACTAAATTCACTCTTCTACTTTACGATACGAACTTAGTTTACGAATCTTCTGTGTGTTTGACGTTTGAAAAGTTCGTTTCTACTTGTTCTCTACCTGAAGTTTCACGATGGCCCATGAAAAATTCTTAGTCGGTCGCAAAATTCAATTAGACCTCTCCATGAACAATTACGTATCTAGGCATCCTTAATATCGTATCAGTAATTATGTTGATTACGATAGTACATCCCTTGAATAGAACGTTCTTTTTTTTTAGAGTGACGTTACAAATCGAATGTATTGTTAGCTATATCATCTTGTTAACTCGGCTGGGTTCGGGTCACTCACAAATAGGTATTAACCCGGTCTGACTAACCGAGTCAAAGTCGACTGCAGTACGTCGGTTGTTAGTTTTGCTTTTCCCGACTCTAACAGACTGGTAAAATTGGATGAACGAAAGCATTAGAACTGTGTATGCCTCTGTTTTACCACAGCCACTGCTAATGTCAGAGAAACTGCTGGCACCGTCGAATCGAGAATAACAGCTCGAGGATAGCAGTAGTTGTTAATGCCCTATGGCTTATTCTCTCAGCCTTTGTTCGTCTCCATTCATTCTCTATTTTTCTCAACACCCGCGTCCTCCCAGCCCCTAGCTAGAGAATAAAGTTAAACGTGGCTCTGAGCGTCTTCTCGGCTGGCAGGCCGTTAACGACCAGGCAGTCAAGCGATCGGCTAGGGGCCAGAACTCTAGGGCCTCCTAAGGCGAGCACAACGCGCTAGGCTTACGAGATGTGGGCTTATAAGCCAGAAAAGCGAGCACCCTCCAAAGCGAAGCTGACCGTCCGTCCTGATGTTCTTCGCCTGCCTCGCCAGTACCACCATTTCATTGCTGATGTTGATGCTGCTTCTGCTAGTGCTGGCAATAACTTCGCCAGCGAACAGCAGAAGGGTCCTACTTGGTGGCTCAGTCCCATTTCAGTGGCCTTTTACCGTTCCTTTGTCTCTCCCACACACTCGATTTTTGCCAGCGAGCAAAAAACTACCAGAGCCCCAACTGGCCGTATTATTCGACTCTGGGCGCCTCCGGCCGGCTCGACTTCAATACAAACAGCTTGCATTCGGAAAGTTTAACGCCTGGTGAGGTCCATTAGCAGAAGCAGCAGGACGAGTAATGGGCACTAGCCAAGCCTTTGGTCAGTTCTTCAGCAGCGACCTCAGACGGAATATAGCAGGCAGCGGACGAATAGACAAAAAGGAACTGGCTCTTTGAATGTGGTCAACAGAACGAAGGACGCAAATGATCGAAGGTCGACGGGAACGCTTTCAGGCAGCACGGGAAAAGTAGCACGGAAGAAACGTAGTAGACAATGAGAAAAAATTGTAAGAAGTCGTAAAAAACGATGAAAAGGAGCTGCTAGATAAGGGTATGTGAAAGAGGGCCGTGTCGAGGTATCGGTGTCAAGACCCTCGTGTATAAGGAGAGACGAACAACAGGAACGAAGCAAAAAAACGAGCAAGCAAAATAACAACTATTTCTACTGGACATACAGCTGTTTGCCAATGCAAATGAGCTTTCATCAAATATATTTATTTATATTGAATACAAAATAAAAATGACAAAGAGAATGCACACTGTTTTCAATTCTGTCGCAATTTGTTCACTAGCAGCCGTAGAATATCCACAAACCGATTGGGTCCCATGGACAACGATCTCGATGCTGGGAGTTTGGCAACGACAGATGGCAGTTACTGCACAACAGCTTCGGATCGTCACCGATCACCAGCGAACGGTTGGTTCAGAGCGGTTGAAAGCGATTGTCATAAAATCAAAAGATCAGAGCTCGTCGCGACAATGCATCCGTAGATAGCGGAAAAATTTACGACCGATACAGGCGGCACTAACGCGCTTACTGATCCATGAAACACAAGTGAGATTACCCACTTATGGAAAAACATCAGCATCGCTTTGACCCCTATTTGGTAGCATAGTCTAATATAAAATTTCCTATAGCAGTTAACCGTAACTTGTTCTGCGCCTGTAGATCAGCATCTCTCGAACAATATGCGGAATGTCCGATTACTTCGACGAGCAACGGAGAAACGATGCATACCAATTTAGAAACACTGTGGCATCTTCCTACAAAATGAAACAATGAAAATATCCAGTATTACGTATGACCCTTGTTTATTTTTATTATATTATTGACGTAATTGATTTCGTTATCAATTCTGGCTCATCACACGCTAACAATAGCAGGTCAACGAAGCAGTAAAACTCGGTTGACTTGACGAAAACAGATGGTACTTCCTCTATCTTAGTTTTTAAGAGCTTGCCCAACGCTTCGTGATCGCAATAAGAAACCTTTACCACAACGGTAACTAACAGTGGTGGCTTTTACCCAGGTGTTTCTCTATCGGCCTAATACTATCAGATAGAACGAGAACCTAGTACATCTATTTATCCGTTATTGGTCTATGTAACGTTTTACGTATTCGGCGTTAGCACACAGATGGGTTTCGTTCATCAGTGTTATTCTATTACAGCCAAACTATTACTTTGTACACTTTCCGTCGTCATCGTCCAGTCGTTGTTATCCATATAAACAATAACAAATAGGTGATTTATTATGTTAATATAGCAGCAGCAGCAGCAGCAGCAAAAGTAGCGAACGCGTTCTTCTAGACAGAGTTCGAATGTCATATTTATTTCTGAATAGATCTAACCGTTATTTGTTGTTCTTTCAATCTCTTCATATCAGCCCCTTACGTTGCTTTAGCTGTCTTCGCCTCTGGGGCAGCCATAAATGTTAATGCTAACGGCGTCCAGCCATTGGACGGATTAAACGACATATGATCGATCTCACCCTATGTCCATCTGTTCCGTGTGCACAGTTCGCACGTCCTCAAATACCATCGAGCTTAAAGTATAATACTTTGTTTATTTCTACAGTTTGATTCTTGTTGATACTGTGAAGAGGGAAAAAAGGAGGTCGTCTTATGTTGTCATAAATGTTAGCGTAACAATAATAACCTATACGGATTATACAGCTGTACTGAACTGTTCGTGATGAAGATCACTGCGCCGTTTCTACTTAGCCGAGTGAGAGGCTTCCCTAGCCGGACGGTCCTGTTTTTTAGCGATGATCTAAGTTCAGTGCACGCAGATCAGTTTTTTATAGTACGATACAACTAAGTGATATACACGGCGGATGTGGCCTCGATAATGTCGGTACATGATACAGTTAAAAACAGAGTAGGTTAAGAGATTTTATTAGAGGGGGCGCTAAAGGGTTCGTTCATAGCAAGCGAAGCGACAATTCCTCCTCAGTTTGCCGGGGCCCAACCCAATGAATATTTGCACGCAAATTTTAACGGTTGCTACACTCGCCTCTGATCAGGGATGTTCATTTTGTACGTAGCTAACCATCGCCTTCATACAGAAACATACACTGCAATATTGTTTTCTTTTGATAAAATTTTAATTGAACTACCAGATAAATAAATAAATTAAGATAGATTCTAATGTGAGCGTAGGTTATAATGCGTTGTTCATCCATTGCCTAATAACCTATAGAAACGATAACAGAGCCTAACAGCGAGGCCGTTCGTCCTTAATGGACAGACAACGTAATTCGGGTTATTGTTTGCCGGTGTTATTCCGCAATTTGTTAATACGTGTTTGTTTTTATTGACTGATTGCGTTCGGTAATGCTTGCTATTTTTGACCGGTATACTAAGCATAGCGAAATCTATTAGAATTCCGGAAATAACACAGTATTATTCAGATACATCCGGCTATTTCAGATATGCTTAGTCCGATAGGCGGATATGTGCGTTCTATGCATTATTATAATGTTTCCGGTTTTATATAGTCAAATTAAACATTCCAGTTGGCGCCGTCTTGTCGATTGCTAAATAGGTTGACCTTTTAAACTGCGAAATCTTCAATTATTGTTCCTTGCACTTTTCTAACATTGTTCGTCCGTCCTCTGCCTCATTTAGCACGCGATCATCCATTTGAATCTATATCTCCTGCCAGCGATCACATCTGTCCGACAAGGTAACACATCCGCACTGCTCCCTTCTGTATGCACATACAAAGCTGTCGGCTGTTCTTTAGCGACAGGCCACATTCATTCCTGCCGATAGGCAACGACGATGCTGCACTTTATAGACTTGTTTTTCTTTTTCTCTCTTCCTTGTTTCCTTCGTTTTATTTGCACAGATCCCTAAACGATTTTATCCCCCCTCCCCCCCCCGTTCCCCCGCCCCTCCTTGCTCCCCATACCCCCTTCTTCGTAAAAACTGCACGCGTATATAAAGTTGCCGCCGTGTACTGAATCACGTGGGCCTTTATTCGCCATGGTAAGTAAATTTATATACATATAAATTCTCACTGCTAGCAACAACTGATGTGATAGACTTTCAATTCGATCGAATTCAGCGTCAAGCTCGACTCGCCCGCGACGCTGCTTGTGAAGGTTATTTTCGTTTCACTTTCATCTAAATCGTGGCACCGTTTAGCATCTAAGCAAGCCATGTCGATGGCAATGGGAACAGTTTCATCGGCGGGATGTAGGATAGACGCAGCAGTAATTGCAGAGGTAACGTCTCACGACGAGCGCCCGAAAATGAGAGCACTTTGCAACTAAACGCGTCAACACAGGCGTCACTGCAGTCCAAAACGGCGTCACATACACGCATTCAGACATTGTTGCTCGCAGATATTTCAGGCACAACAGGCCGTTTCGAACGAATGGTGTATGGCAAGCAACCTAGGATCGGATCAATAACGGTACAAAAAAGAGACAGCATTATAGGCGTTCGCCTGCGATGAGTCAAGACCCAGTACTGCTTTACGGTGAAGCACCGGGGCTCGGCGGGAACTAATCGCCAAAACAGGTATTGCACAATTTATCATACGGTGTACCTGTTACTTACAACCGGTATTCATGTTACATCAATCGGCTGCTTCGCCATGATCCCTTGGCTGCGAAATGCGCGTTTTCTCCGCCGATGCTGGAGACGCGACCCTGCGGATGTCACCGCATCGCTGCCGTAGTCCTTTGATGAATTTATATATTGTTACGCATCGCTTCTTTGCTGTCTGGTAGGGAGCTCGCCAGTAAATACCAGGGCATTTTGATAGCATACTGAGATTTCCTTTCCCAAAGGTCACAAACTGACATGGCATTAAGAGCAGAAAGGAAACAGTGTCGGTTAAAGCGGTACTCACTCGTATGAGATCTGAGAGAAAAATGGAGAGAACTATAAGAGGCTGGCAACATTTTACCATGGCTGTTGCGCCAACATTAACGATAACGGAGCCCGTACAATCGGAGACGACGTTCGCGACAGGACTGGCAGCTTGTAGTGATACGGATTAAGCAAGTAACTCGTCGAATAGAAGAATACTTGTGAATTTGACTCGGTGAAGAAGCCAAGATTCTGCCTTGAAAGCCCTACTTTATTTGTCAGGAAAAAAAAGAAATCTTTTTTCTTTACTGTTTAGATTAGCAGCAATGTCGATTGGTTTACTTCGACCATATTTAAGGCCTCTCACAGATTTGCTTGCATGAGGTAATTCAGCGACGAAATGGCTGAGGTACTGATACGAGAATATCCGGAGGTCCGGGGTTTTTGCGATTTGACGTTCCCGACGTATCCAACTTTTAAATTTGCAAAACCAGTGCCGATCAATATCTTATCAGAAGTTGAACTTTATCAACTTTATTGTATTTTTCCTAAAAATTAAATCTATTTAATGAAAAACGGGCTCTGTCTTCATTTAACGACTTCTAAGGATAGCAGCTTGCTTCTCTATTTGAGTAGTTATTTAGCTCTTTCAAAATCTTCCTTTAGCCACGTCACTTTAAGTAAACCGTCTCCCAACCGTTTATCGCGCGTATTACTAAGTAACTAAAATGATAATTGAGTTTGAAGCATAGATCTGGGCAGCTTGGTAAATGTCACAATGTTTTTTAGAAAGTATCACCAGCACTAAAACGATAGTGGTCTGACAATGCTATCGTAGAGGACGTAAGAACAAATGAGCCTCATGAGAGATACGTCGTGCTGGCGACCATCTAATCGTGATGAACGATTCATATCGGCCGCACGATACCACTTGGTTTATGGACTGATCATCAATCGATTGGATTATTCTAATTAAGTTGATTCATTCACCAGTTCAAGGATTCATGCACGCGCCAAAGGTTTACGTTTCCAGTTCTCTATAGACGCGACGCCATAGAATTGTTCGTCCTGTTTCGCGGTCGAGATCACAGGTGGCACACGTCACAGGTAACTACATCGCCAGGTGTTTTTTTTTTTAAAATATTTTCCATAGTCCATAAATTCTATGGGATACGCGTTCCTGCCGTAGGCGATTATCGCTTATAGCCAAGTTTAGCTTACTCAACGATGACAATAAAGGCGGCCGGCAAAAAGTACCTCCTACATATTACGGCAAGTTGAGTCAGTTCCGCCGTATAATTCGGTGTGTGTGAGTGATGAGCTTGTCAATCGATTTGTCAATAGAAAATTATCTGAGCAGACCAATTAGTCGTCGTGGAGGCGGCAGCGGTCGCGGCGTCCTACGTTAACCGCTTTTGGCTTCGTCCAGACTCTACCCATTGACTTTTGTTTGTGCGTCGGTCACTCGCATGCGGGCCAACCCGTCGAAACAATAACAACGACAGCTGACTCACGCATTACCTACCACTAAAATAGATCGAAGAAGCCCCTGCCTAACAGCATCACTTTATCTAAGCTGGTCCCTTCGTTTGTCTATCTCAACGGAACAGAAGAACATACTCTCTTGCAGTGATCGTTATTTTTATCGTCGTCGCTTTCCATCAAAGAGGCCCTCTCTTCTGTCTTTAATAAGTAGAATTCAAATTAATAATAAACCCTGATTAGATATCTGTGTGTTCCTCCGTACGTGTTCCTCATCGCCGAAACCGGTAACTTTGCACCTAATAATGGATATGGATCACTTCATTCGCCGGTGGCTGGTTAACTTGAGGAACAAGGTTGACACGGTAATAACGTTTGTATGTGGGTGAAAATGTGTGTATATGCGCGCACGGACGCAACCGTCAATATCCGAAGGTAGACCAAGGTGCAATGTCAGCCGTACTCGGAATTCGCTTCCTGGCGACAGTTCTGATAATCTGCTATGGCTTCGCTTTTGCTGCTGCTAGTAAAAAAAAAAAACAGGCGAGCCGTAAAGCCCCCTTTGTTTCGTTAAGGCATTGCGAGTGTTATTAATGATCCACTACTGGCGGTAGGCAACCATACTGCTGTACATGCGGAGCATTCACTGGCTAATCGTGTGTATAGACATATAAAAATTTCACGCCTTAATATTGGCTTCATTATGCCCTGATCGATAGCGTTATTGCATAGTAGCACTACCTGAAAGAATATATCTTCCAAAGCAGAAATATGCCACAAAAGTACCACTCCTTCGAATTGAATTATGGTCGTTGCTGCTTCGCACCAGCACGTCTACCGGCATGTACGCGTACGTGTATGGTCAATTGTGTATCGTGTAGTCTGACTGTTTTCAACAAACGTGCCTCTGTAACCATGTTTGCTTTCAAAAACAAATTGTACGTTTGTGCACGTCAGACAGGCTGCATCGAGTATCTCCTAGTTTGATTTGTTTACCGAAATCACAACCCGTATTGTAATTGGCAAACGGAAGACGACGAGAAGAAGGACCAGCATAGTATGGCCTATAACGGAAAATAGAGTTTAGCTTGTCTTCTTTTGCTGACGTTCTAGGACAACAAGGACGGTTAATCCCGACGGCGATGTTGTTGTAATGACGATCACAATGGCCATGCAACATCATTTCTATAACACGGGTATAAATTAGGCTGGAATTAACAAAGTACTCGGTTTGGTACCAAATTATTATCAAGTAAGGCACGGATTTTTGTGCGTATCGTCGATTTTTCTTGGGCCAAGCCTGCCTTAGTTTATAGTATTTGGTATGGACATTGGCTGTGCATGGATCTAGACGAAGTTCTAACTGAATTTTGATCGTAATGTATGACTTGTATTATAATAGTAATACAATATCGTGCATTAGTTAGCATCGTCGATATATTTGATACAGCCGCTATAGACATACGACTTATCGATAATGTTGAATACAGATTGCGGAGACCAGCTAGATTCGTTAGTTCTTTTTAGTTTGAGTTAAATCCTCGCTTTTCGCCTCTGTCCTCTCAGGTAAAATTGCTTTTCTCTCAAAATGTCCAACGTAAAAGTAATAAAGAGTATACACACTATGAGTTCAAGTTCATATGGCAACTAAATGCCGATAAAAGTATTTAGAACAACGATGCGTGTGTGATTTTAGGATAACAAAAGTGGCTGTTTTAGGATAAAAAAAAGCAGCTGTCTGATTTTGAAATTGCACTATCCTTTTTTGTTGTTCGGGAAAGCACTACGGTTTTGCTAATCCTAAAGAACGGAGCACTTTGATTCTTGCATCATAATCAATCAATCAATCAATCCGGTCAACAGATGAACCAAGATGTGATCGGGGGGGGATTGATGAGATAAATATATAAGCATAGCATGTAACACCGATCGATCATGCTCAACAGGACACAATTGAATTTCGTTATACAGTAATAGTGACCTGCGTGTCTAGAAGTTTATATTTTTCTGTTTCTATCGTGGCTGTAAGATAATACATCTACTTAAATGATTTGAACAAATCGAACAACATTACGAGATCATCGCAGACTGGTTCAAACACGCGGTTGTTTGCTATCGTCGGAAGAAAAAGGGGAATCAGTATGAGATGCTCGTATGCGTTATTAGGCGGCAGGAGAGCAAATTGCCGAGTTCATCCATGTCTAGGCTCGATCCAAAAATTACTTAAATCTTTATTACTATTTAATTATAATATTAATAATAACTGTTATATTTTTGGCGAATCGCATAATAACTATCTAACAATCTTCTTCCGTTGGCATTCTCTTGCATTGACCTAAAACAAACCTTAAATCTCGCCTTTGACGTGATTGATTATGTAGTCGGACACGCACACATATATATTTGTTCGGTTGACTCTAGGTCTATCGCGCAACCGAAACATATCCATATGGCGATTGTGCCACCAGCGCCTTACTCACTATGCAACAGCTCTCAGAGGCATTAGCAGACTGGGTCGCTTGTACATTCAGACACAAGCCTAACGTTCGATGCAAAGCTCACTCCGCTATCGGGAAGTGCCTTCGCGCACGCTCTTCTCCTATAGAGATTACGTCTGACCCTACCTCATTATATTGTTCATAATCTAAATCAGTGCTTCAGCCTCTCCTCCCTAGCCCAGCACATCATCACGCTAGTCGAACAACGGCATCGATTCTTCGGGGTAAGCACATCCGTGCACAATGACATCTTACATTTTACTTACGTACTGGACGAAATAATTGCATATTTCCCTCATATCTGTGCATGTCTAGTGAGTCGTTTGGATTACGGCGGAAGTGAGCGGTCTTTATGCGGCTAGCTTCATTCTGCTTTTGAATCATCTCGCAATGAAGTCCTAGCGCAGACTGCCCACTCAGAAGCCGCGCAGAAAGAAGACACAACCAAATAGAAAGCTGTGAAGGACGCTACTTCTGTATTTAAATTCTATATACATGTTGCGTCGGCTAGCCTTTATGGCCTTCCTCTTGCCTTTTTTAAAGATTGGTAAAGTGTGTCTTAGACAAGAGACCACAAAAGGCAGGCGGTGACAAAGCACGCCATCTTCGTACGATAAATCTTTTATATTTGTTCGTATTGTGATAGATGGCTCTATGAACTTTGGATGGTTTGTACTGTTTTTTTCACCTTTGCTCCCCCACCCACGCGCACATCCTAGCTACTTTACAAGGCGAAGTCCACTCGACTTCAGCTCATAGTACTCACTTATCGAGTTGTTATCTGTGCAATATATCCAAGGTTGTTATTGGTGCTTAGACAACCGTACACCGGGCGGACCGACTTCTCGATATATCCATTCCTGCAGCTGCTGCAACAACGGGCAGCCTTCACAGTTGTTACTACGGTTGACTATGCCAATGAGAGGAAATCGACTGCTCCGGAGGCCTCGGAAGCAGCAGGCTCATAACGGCATCTGGCAACGGTCCTTCTCGCTGCTGTAGTAGAATGTGGCTAGACAGAGGGAGGCTGCATTTGAAATCAGTGAGTGACGCCCGCTGAGTGCCTGGTCGAGTTGCATCGAGAAGCAAGCTTGCTTACTCGTGGTGCTCACCACCTCGAAAAAGATTGCCGGTCAGGCTTTCTGGCAGGCCGCGCGGGAAGGGTGGCGGAATGACTCTGATCCGGTGATCAAAATGAGGGAGCTATGCAGACCATGGGACTAGGATGGCGACAGCAGCGGTAAGTGCACTGATATCTCAGCGGGGGGTAAGAGACCCCCGGAGGACGGACTCTGGGAGCTGTAACAGAGTTGGATCAGACGACGGCAGAAAAAGTGCCTGGGCGGATCCGATAGATTTGCATAGTAAAACTGACTATGCTTACACATGTATGCTCACAGGCATATGAAGCTAATGAACTATAATAGCACAACAAACCAAGCTTGGAAAACCACCAGAGCTAGCAAACAACCCCGGCAGCCTTTCACCATATGGAGGCATAATCAATGACTTATTGTTGGTGTTGAGTAAATGAAGTATGAAATAGGGGTTAAAAAACTCTAGTAATAAGTATATAATATGTTAAGGTAATGGCCGAGAAAGTCTCAGTTGCATTATGGATATCAGTTATTGTCAATCCACATACATCTATAGGCTTGTGCACCATCTTCGAATATAAATCAAACTTCGCATAAAACAAATCACTGAAACTACATTTCTTTTCAAGAAATCATAAGCACTGCGAACAGCTGTAAAAAAAACAGTACTCATCACTAGGAACAACATTTTCAACCCATATTACCGCAACCATATAAATAATTAAACGTAATTTCCAACGGTAGAAAAACTCACCAGCAGTATTATCCATATCGAGTATACTCCGACCACTAGAGGAACAAAAGTAATCCAATTACTACATTGATTCACCACTTTAGACATTTCGTCCCCCATTTTACACGATAATAACCATGATAATAATTAGGATACGTAAAGTGTTAGTGATTTGTCTCGCGCGCTATCATTTCTCGAGTCATCTCACCGACATGAGGGCATATAGACTCCGGTCAGCAAAAGCTCCGGACACAATCACCAGTTTTCCCCCGGTCTGCACGTGCTAAGTAACATTACAGCTTCGGCCATGGCGGCTCATCCTCGTTCAGCCAATAAGGTTACAAGGTCCAACGGTTTTTTCGTTCCCAGGTGATGATGTCAAAGATAATGCGATTGCTCCTGATAGGACCGATGATTCAATGACCCGGATAAACGGCGCGATAAATGACGAATACGCGCTTGAACTTCTGGCGGCCGCTTGTTGACCTGATCCCTCTTCGTGCCGATCGTATATTAAGCAGCTGTGACAAGCGACGACAGATATTGTATTCAATATTACTTAAACGGTTGATTTTACTAGGAGGAGCCAGCCCACGGGTATGCGTATGAATGAAACAATGTATCTATGTGCACGTTTCTAACTCACACAGTGTCATGCGCCTCGTTGGCTTCTTATTGCCGTTGTTATTTGTTTCGACAAAAAAAAAGGGACATTCAAGAAGCGAAAGACATTCTTCTCCCGTCAGCTGCTGCGGCGATGACGTGTTTCTGAAAATTAGTCCATTACAAACGAAAGTATTATTGAGGGTGCTTGGTAGAGCATTCTATCTATAGCGAATTGCTTTTTTGCTTATGACCATTTTCTCATTCGAAGGAAAAGCGCTGCTGCCAATTTAAGAATGAACTACGACGAAAAGGCAGGACCACTGGACAGTTATCTCTCATTTTTCTGTCCTTCCGCGCATCATCCACCAGAAGTAAAGGCTACTTGATAATATCATCATATCCCGCTAACGACATCAATTGAGCATGCAGCCATCGAGGCTATGATAACAAACCGTCGTCAGTGCTCGTAGGTCGAGAATCTTCTTCCGCAAATTTCATTATCAACCTTACCATATATTGCCCTAGCAGTATCTATGCGAAACATCGGCGATCAAGCAATAAGCTTGCTTATCTCGGAAGTCAGACACATTTCTGTAGTACCCATCAAAGTATTTATTGAATGGTCGAAAAGGTATTTTTAAGCCGAAATTGAAGCAAATATTTTTTTTTTTTTACATATCGAAATAATATTATTAGACTAAATATACGCCAATTTGATTAACGACTTTTTAGTAACACGATAATAATCCCACCGCTATTGAACTTCTGTGGTTTCTAAGCAAAAAGTTATGACAGGTGATTTTTGCAATCCTCCCTTAAAACAAACTAACACTATGAGCAGTGTTCTGTAGAGGCTGAAACAGATGATAGTTTAATAACGCAAAATGTAAGCTATACGGCTGGTGCATTAGAATTCCCCATCTAAGCTCGTCTCGTTCAGTCTTTGCCAGGCAGCTAAAGACGTATGTGGCCTGGCGTTATCATGGGAGAAGACGACGCTATTTCTGTTCACTAATTCTGTACTGATCGAATTTTGCAGCGGATTGTCGCAAGCTGGTAAGGTGTTAACAATGGAAATCCGAATTTTAATCGTTTAGCCAGGCGACTTCTTGTCCAGTAGTGACTCCTTAAACGGTAGAGAACTTTTTCAAATTTACGCGCTATTGTTGCAACTCTGTATCGCCCGCCATCAACCGCTTTAGAAATTACTTGATGGTAATGTATGTCTGTAGAATTTCGGAAATGGCATGACGATGAAGCGAATTCGTTGGCGCCAATTTATGTCATGTCCAAACGTTTTTGTGGCCGTCGTTTCAAATGGTTTGAAACTGTTTGGTAGTGAATGTTCAGTTCCTTGACGGTACGATCGCTACCCATGTATCGGTGCAATTCGTAATTTCAACTTCTGCATTGGTTTCATTAACTTGTCAGTAGCTGGTCGGCCACTTTAAGGAGCATCTTTCACATTTACATTTCCTGTGCTTGCTTTTTTCGATAACGGAGATTGACCATAAACAGCATAATGCTTTCACGGGCCTAGGCAGTGTATCATACTAAAATTGCCAAATAGAACGAATTGGCGTAAAAATTTCGTCCATCTTCAAGGTGCTCTATATTCAATCTGAGTAAAAGCCTTCCAACAATGTTCGCATATTTGTAGTACTTTCAAAATTCAAATGTCACCGACGACAACAACCGGACTCCACTCGTCCTACTCAAGTGTCTTTGAAGCCATACACAAGCTAGAAAACTATCAATACCTCTTCGACAGCCCTGTTTTCATATATAAGCAATACAGGGAGACATGGTATTCGAAATTATGCTTAAAAAAACAATAGCTCGAAAGGCATATCGTCATTGATGAAACTGGATAAACATAAAGTGCCATGCTAAACGTGTGTAAACAAAAAAAAAAAAGTTGCAAAAACAATCGTAACAACACTACCGCTATCAAGGTATATGGCTTTAAAAATTGTATAAATAATAAATATAATACTAAAATATTAAAAATATTATATGACCCGAACTCATACAGAGGCCCAGAAAGGTGTTGCGCGCTTTTAAGCAGGAAAAACCAGAAAACATCTATATACATATAACCAGAAATAACCAAAATGATATCGATAATAATGAACAATGCACGTTTCATTTGATGCACGCTTGGGCGCTGCAAAATAAAGAAGCCAATAGTAGCGGCTTTTTACGTGCACTATGCATAAAGGCTTGTGCATTCTATCGATTAAGTATGAAGCTCAAATGTGGTGCATGCGATTTAACATAAAAAAAAAAAAAAAAAAAGAAAAGGTATCCAGCTGCTATCCGAAAAAGAGACGAGCATCGTTCTTCCACAAAATCACTTCGGTCTGTTAACTTCAGACAGAAATCGTGGTCTACTATATACCTTTGAAGAGTCAATGTTATAGAAAAAGTGTTTCTGAGGCGTTAAGCTTTTTGTCTAAAGCTAAATGCAAAGCAGAGTCAAAGCTATTACCGCCTTATTAGTGTTGATAACGCTTTCACTAAAATTCGGCAAAACGGGCTGAGCGAAGGCCGAACGCTCTTTGCGAATCGCAAGTAAATACTGCAAGTGAAACCCTGTAAGGCATCCATAAAAGGCCTAAAACGAACATTCGTTCTAGACGTCTTGATGATTACTTGACAGACCGTGATATAAAGGACCTACGTCTACTAGGAATTCGGCCAAGATATATACAACACTCGTCGTTCATCTCACGCTGACTATCCAAGGCTGTTCTATGGATCGCAGGGATGAATTTTAAAAAAGGCGTGAATAGTAATCCCCGTTGTTACGATATATAGCCATCAAACATGGCACCAATCGATTCTCAAGTGTTGGCGATCAAACACCGACACCAATTTGTGCATTCCTTTTTACCTCATCGCGATTTTTATAACACAGAAAGAACCTTCTGTTGACTTAATATCATACATGCTACAAAGGTTTGGGACAATGGTGAAACTATTACGCTGCTTTTGGCCGGGCATTACAATGTTTTTCATAGAGTTCAAGAGGCAGCTTCAAAATAGACGGTCTGCTTTAGATCACTCGCACTAGAAATCTGTACGCCGTTTTCCTAAAAAAAAATATATGAGCAGTTAATCTTTAAGCGTTCCATGCGTCAACTCAGTAAAGCCCCGGATTTTTTGTTACGGGTCAATATTGTTATGATGTTACCTTTGATTAAATGAATTTTATCTAGATTTGTGGGCTTGAAAGACATCAAATAAAATGTATTTGTTCATGTTTGTATTAGACATCACCTTTTTCAGTTGGCAAGCTTACGGTTCTAGAATGGAGCAACCAACCTAATCTACTATCAACAAACAATAAGATGCAATGCTTGACACTGTGGTAGGGCCCTGCCGATCAAGTCGGGCGTTTTAGCGGTATCACTCAAACTCGTGTTAAACTGGTGCTTACGGTTGCAGTTATGGAAAAGCTAAATCACAACAAATTCAAATTTGGCGCGATAGCAATTCGTCTTATTGTATCAAGCGTTGTAGTTTCTTCGCGTGTTACCTCAAGTCGGGAATTGCTTTAAACATCTGTTGAGTTCTTTCCTCTCTAATACAGGAGGCTACTCTCGTGTGTACTCTTATGCTCTCGCCACTATACGCTTAACCCTCACGGACTCATTCAAGTTTCAGGGGGTCGTCGACCGAGATACAACAGCATTTTTGTTAGAATATAATTCAAGTTTTACCGAAGAATGAAACTTAAATGTTCCTGATGTAGAAAGTTCCTTCCAGTATTCAAAGATGTGCGGTAAACTCCAAACTGGGATCGCATAACCTGTTGACACTAATCATATGCGTATTGATGATACACACGATGCCCCTATGCCGCGATTTTAAGTATGTTTACATTTTCTTAGACAGCGACAAGCAACAAGCGCGAAAAACTTCAAAAAAAAATTATAACGGTTACTCGACCGGCTGTCTTTGATCTGTTACCTTAGGTAAAAAAAAATGTAGCCTAAACCCTGACTTCTATGCTTCTGTCGATCGTTTTCTCTACGTCAGCCTCTAACGTATTGCCTAAACACTAGCCCTCGTTCCTAACGCAATCTTTCAAGGATAAATCCGTACAACAATCAGATAATTAATTGCCCTTTCATTGAACAGAAAGTATATGTACAGTGTTGCTTAACAACTTATTTGTTGCTTCGTCATAGTAAGTAGATTCATCGACGATATAAATAAGTTTCTAGACATCAACTTCTTGATCAACGTCAGTGTGGATTTATCGAAAGTCACTAGACTGTTACATAAATTATCCAGACTTTTTTTCATTATTGAACGCTAAATCTTAGTTGGCATAACTGTTTGCATGTTGCCCAAACATTAACATCACCTTCGATTCGATTGATCCGTGCGCTAGTTTTGCACTGAGCCTACTTACTGGATCGGTCGGGGTCACTGACTGCCTTTCTAAATGTAAGTCCCGTCGTTCGGATGTCCCTCAGGGGTCTCGTCGATATATTCTATGTTTGCTTAGAAACTCAAAACTTATTTATGTAGTCATAAAGTTTCATACAAAGTGTATGGAACAAGCCTAAAATCGCACTTTGGAAAACGAGATTTTCTTTCGAAAGGACATTTGTATCAAAGTGTGCTGTTGTTAAAATAACTTGATGGCACAGTCTATTCATTGATAAGCCACCCGCTCACCGAGGTTTTAGCTCATTTTAACTGCCATGTCCGATACATAGTATATATAATCTAGATAATAAGCATATATAAATATCCGATATGTAATTTCAGGTGAATATGGCAAAATGCTTGAGATTGCATCATCTCATCATACCAGTTACAGTTCGAAATAGAAAAAAAATGCTTTGAGTCGTGTAAGACATTGACGCGTTAAAAACGATATACACAACTTTTATGTTTGAGCACTACTCTACCAAATGGACCAGCCCGTAATGCTTATGAGTATCATGAATTAAAAAAGTTGTTTTTCCAGCAACGGAAATCTGTATTGTATCAGAAATTCCCACTGTCTGCAACAACAACGATCTGTTAGTTTCAT